>NW_022264944.1:0-20634 GCF_002021735.2 Oncorhynchus kisutch | reverse complement strand
GTTCCATTATCAATGGGCCGGAGGGTGTAAGCGAGCATGAACATCACAAGCCCCCATAGCGAGCCCCGTTAGGCCTACAGAGAAGACCTCCGGTGTGGTTGGAGATAAGGCCAGATTATGGCTGTCCAGCTGGGACACAGATAGGGCTCAGGAGTCTGATAACAGATAGCTAGTTGTATCCAGGGTTCAAAAGGGGAGCCTAGAGTCAAAGTGCAATTCCATCCTATAGCATGGAGCAGATAGGAAGTGCAGGCACTCACGGGCAGAGCAGACCCAGGATTAAAACCAACGTTTTCTCAACGACATCTAAGACATTCTGTGTCTCTGCATCTGTTTAACTGAAGGAGACACAACAGGATCAGGACCTGTGAGGCAAAGCCTTCAAAAACAGTGCGGTCTGTGACGTATATGTCCCCTAAACAGACTCAAATACAGCAATCATCACACTGCAGCATATCTGACTGGCTGCTGTCACTGCTCCCATCTCTGTTCTCTCTCCTCTCTTCACCTCTCATTTCCTCTCCTCTCTCCTTTCCTTGGTCTACAGATATTACCTACAGATGAGTGCAGCAGTAAAGTACTCAAACATGTCCCTCCCATCCTCAATCCCTCCATCCCTCGCTCCATCCAACTCAACTACCTCCTAGTTCCTCTAGCCTAGTTGCCGTGGCGATGGGGAGGGCAAGCCCTGACCTGCAGACTCTCCAAAAGGATAATGAGCTTCCTCATGGCGTGGGTGGGCAGGGTTCAGCTTCCTCCAACACTCAATGAGCTCACTCTACTCTTTTTAAACTGAAACCTCAAAAGCATTTTTTCCCATTCTCTTCGTCGACCAAATCTGGTAACCGAGGACAAAAAGTACAAGAAGTTCAGAAATACAAAAAAAAAACTTGAAGCTCGTTGGTGATGACCATCAGTGAGGAGCAGAGCGGGATCAGAGCAGAGTCGTAAACATTATGAAATGAGACACCCGCCAACATTTTGAGGTCAGTGTCACTTCCTGCTCTTCAGCTCTGGCTCCTCAGCATTTCTGATTGGCTGTATTAGCGAGAGGGGACACAGAGTGCCTACCTTGTCACTAATTAACAGTGACAAACAATGCAACAAACAAAACAACATATGAGATGCATAAATCCTTTCTGAAGGCGCTGAGTGGTACAAATGCTAGTCAACCTTCCTTCTCCTCCTCTCCCTCTCCATTCTTCTCCCCCTCTCCCCTCTCCCTTTCTCCCTTTCTCCTTCTTTTCTCCCCCTCCTCTCCCTTCTCCCTTCCTTCTTCTTCTCCCCCTCTTCTCTCCTTCCCTCTCCTCCCTCTTCCCTTCTCCCTTCCCTTCTCCCCTCTTCTCTCTCTCTTCCCTTCTTTCTCCCCTCTCCCCTCTCCTTCTTCTCCCCCTCTCCCTCTCCCTTTCCCTTCTTCTCCCTCTCCCTCTCCCTTCCTTCTTCTCCCCCTCTTCCCTCTCCCTTCCCTTCTTCTCCCCCTCTCCCCTCTCCCTTCTCCTTCCCTTCTTCTCCCCTCTCCCTTTCCCTTCCCTTCCCTTCTACTCCCCCTCTTCCCTCTCCCTTCCTTCTTCTCCCCCCTTCTCCCTTCTCTTCCTCCTCCCTCTCCCTCTCCCTTCCCTTCTTCTCCCCTCTACCCTCTCCCTTCCCTTTTCTCCCCCTCTCCCCTCTCCCTTCCCTTCTTCTGCCCCTCTCACCTCTCCCCTCTCCCTTCCCTTCTCTTCCCCCCTTCCCCTCTCCCTTCCTTCTCCTCCCCTCCTCCCTTCCCTTCTCCCTCCCTCTCTCCTCTCCCTTCCTTCCCTTTTCCTCCCCCTCTCTCTCCCTTCCCTTCTCCCCCCAGCCCCTAGCCCCTGGTGGCTGCTGTAGTAAACTGGAAGGTAAACAGAGCTGGGATTTTGGCCATCAAACGCTTGTCATCTTCGCAGAGCAGGCAGGGAACAGAGGTGGCCAAGGGAGACAGTTGTTGCCGCATTGTATTCTGAGAGAGGGAGTGTGTGTTGTGTGTGTGTGTGTTGTGTGTGTGTGTGTGTGTGTGTGTGTGTGTGTTGTGTGTGTGTGTGTTGTGTGTGTGTGTGTGTGTGTGTGTGTGTGTGCGGGGGGGTCTGATGGGATAGACAGAGGTGGAGAGGACAGTCACTCACAGTAGTGGGACTTGTCAGGAGCAGACGCTGTCAAGCATGGACACCTGTGACAGCGGTGTCACACCCGGAGTGAGCCGGCGTGTCCCCTGCCACGGTGGAGATTACAATGATCACCATCCTCACTGTATAGTCCCCACATGAGACACTAGACAGACAGGCAGGCAGGCAGGCAGGCAGGCAGGCAGGCAGGCAGGCAGGCAGGCAGGCAGACAGACAGACAGACAGACAGACAGGCAGACAGACAGACAGACAGACAGACAGACAGACAGACAGACAGACAGACAGACAGACAGACAGACAGACAGACAGACAGACAGACAGACAGACAGACAGACAGACAGACAGACAGACAGACAGACAGACAGAGGAGATGGGATAGAGTCTATTCTTTCATTGCAATGCTGCTATTTCTATTTTATTCAGATAGGAACTTCATTCTGAATTCAGTCGTGAAGACTGAAGACTCCAAGGGAGGATGTCCTCAGGTGAATGTGAGAGTGGGTTTTTAGGGACATGAGAATTGAAGTGCACTCATGCATACAAGAGTTGTTGATATAATCTTCAGCGGCAGAATGATAGTCCACCTGACAGCTCTCACACACTAGCCGAAAAAACTAAGTTAAGAGGGACACCTTTCCAAGTACCATTTATCCGTACTCCAGAACTACCTGAATAGTGCCTTATAATAACTTGCTGGGTGGGACAAGGAATACCAAAGAAAAGAGCCGCTGTATAAAGTCATTATAGAGACTTAAACATCTGTGGTCAGTAAAAAATGTCTTATCACAACCTTGATATTGTCTTCTCATTTGAATTCCAAAGAGGCGTTGTTCCCCAGCTAGCCGTTAAAGGAACAGGTGTGAATGTGACCTGGTGGCTTGAATACTGAACCTGCCGTGGCGTCCATTCGGAGGTGCGGGTCCCCACGGAGATCAGTGGAGGGATCTGGGAGGGATCTGCAGCCACGGCCTCTCAGTCTCTCAAACAGACCCATAATGATGCCTCTCAGCGGGGTGCTGATTTCATCAGGGCTTTGATGTGACCGCTAATTGCTGATGACAGACAGGGCACTGTAGGGAGACTCTTTCCTTTCCTCACATCATCAAATAAACAGAGAGAGAGAGAAATTGAAGAAGTTGAGAAACCTATCCAACAGAAAACATAGAGACCCAGAAAACGTGAGCCTACAGTATGCCTTAAATATGGTGAATCGCTAAAACAATACAGAAATAGACTATGGATAAAGAAGGAACAGCACATCAGAATCAGCTCAATGTAATTGAAGAATCCATAGAATCTAACCACTTCTGGGAAAATTGGAACACACAAAAAAAACACGAATATGTATCTTTCCAAAACAGAGATATATGGATAAACGACTTCTCCAATCTTTTTCTCCCAATAATAAAGAACAAACAGCAAAAACATATACATGATAAAATACAAATCTTAGAATCAACTATTAAAGACCAGAACCAACTGGATTCTCCAATTACATTGAATGAACTACAGGACCAAATATTTTATATTTATTTATCTAGGCAAGTCAGTTAAGAACAAATTCTTATTTACAGTGACGACCTACCAGCCAAGCCCAGATGACAGTGGGACAATTGTGTGCCGCCCTATGGGACTTCCCATCTCAGCTGGATGTGATGCAGCCTGGATTGAACCAGGCACAGCAGTGATACCTCTTGCAGCTAAGATACAGTGCCTTAGGCCGCTGCGTAACTCGGGAACACTTCCAAATCAAAAAGGTCTGTGTGTGTTTATGGTATCCTAAATGAAATGATAAAATATACAGACCAGGAAATTACAACTGGCTATTAAACTCTTTAACATCATCCTCAGCTCTGGCCATCTTCCCTAATATTGGAGCCAAGGACTGATACACTCCAATCCACAAAAGTGGAGACAATTTGAACCCCATTAACTACAGTGGGATATGTGTCAACAGCAACCTTGGGAAATCCTCTGCATTATCTTTAACAGCAGACTCATACATTCCTCAGTGAAAACAATGTACTGAGCAAATGTCAAATTGGCTTTTTACCAAATACCGTACAACAAAAAGCTTTTGACTCAATTTGGCATGAGGGCCTGCTATATAAATTGATCGAAAGTGGGTGTTGGGGAAAAACATACAACATTATAAAATCCACGAACACAAAACATCAGGCATGTGGTTAAAATTGTCCCAAAACCCACGTCTTTCCACAGGGCCGTGGGGTGAGACAGGGATGCAGCTTAAGCCCCACCCTCTTCGACAAATATATTCAAACGAATTGGTGAGGGCACTAGAAAAGTCTGCAGCATCTACTAGAATCTGAAGTCAAATGTCTACTGTTTGTTGATGATCTGTTGCTTCTGTCTCCAAGCAAGGAGGGCCCACAGTAGCACCTAGATCTCCTGCACAGATTCTGTCAGACCTGGGCCCTGACAGTAAATCTCAGTATTGACAAAAAATAATGGTGTTCCATAAAAGGTCTTGTAGCCAGGACCACAAATACAAATTCCATCTAGACACCGTTGCCCTAGAGCACACACAAAACAATACGTACCATGGCCTAAAACATCAGCGCCATAGATAACTTCCACAAAGCTGTGAACGATCTGAGAGACAAGGCCATCAAAAATAACATAACATTGACATACCAGTTAAGATTTGGTTAAAAATAGTTCAATCAGTTATAGAATCCATTGCCCTTTATGGTTGTGAGGTCTGGGATCCACTCACCAACCAGTAACTCACAAAAAAGGACACAAATAACAAATTGAGACTGCATGTTAGAATTCTGCAAAAATATCCTCCGGTGTACAATGTAAATCACCAAATAATGCATGCAGAGCAGAATTAGGTCGATCATTTTCAAAATCCAGAAAAGAGCCATTAAATTCTACAGCCACATAAAAGGAAACGATTCCCAACCTTCCATAACAAAGACATCCCCTACAGAGAGATGAACCTGGAGAAGAGTCCCCTAAGCCAAGCTGGTCCTGGTGCTCTGTTCATAAACACAAACAGACCCCACAGAGCCCCAGACAGCAACACAATTAGACCCAACTAAATCATGAGAAAACAAAAAGATAAATCACCTTGACACATTGGAAAAAATTACAAAAAAACAGAGCAAACTAGAATGCAGTTTGGCCCTAAACAGAGAGTACACAGTGGCAGAATACTGGACACTGTGACTGACCCAAAATTAAGAAAAGCTTTGACTATGTACAGACTCAGTGAGCATAGCCTTGCTATTGAGAAAGGCCGCCGTAGGCAGACCTGGCTCTCAAGAGAAGACAGGCTAAGTGCCACACTGTCCACAAAATGAGGTGGACACTGAGCTGCAACTCATGCCAAATGTAATGACCATATTAGAGACACATATTTACCTCAGATTACACAGACCCACAAAGCATGGAAAACAAGTCCAATTTTGATAAACTCCCATATCTATTGAGTAAAATACCACAGTGAAATGTATGTACATCGTCACAACACTGTTTGGAACATTTGGGAGTTCAGTGTTTACTGCACATTTTTGTTGTTTATTTCACTTTTGTTTGTTATCTATTTCACTTCCTTTGGCAATGTAAACACTATGTTTCCCATGCCACTATGCCCCTTGAATTGAGAGAGAGAGACCCTTATTGTGTTTCTCATGCTGCTGCCCCACTACTGAAGGACCCACCCCTCCACCACCACCAGCGGCTTTGGGAGGATTGATTTAATCTGACCCTCGCAGAAGTCGCTGCTAAATCCACATTAGCCGCTCCAAGATTAACCATAGAGAGGGATAGGGGCCTAAACTTGTTAAGGTGATCTGGCGCCAAGCTAGGCAGAGGACTTTCTCTCTGAGCTGATGGGAAGACAACCCTTTCCCTGGGTACCATATGTACACATTCCTGGTTCACATACTACTCTCCTTCTGTGTGCTGTGTTATAATGCTGGTGTACCATGTCAAAATAATTCAAAATAATGCCATGCCATGTTTGAATATAACATTAAAACTGATGCTTAGGAACGGTCTGTCACATTGTATTATGTTGTCCTGTCTGCACACATATCAGTACACACACACAAACACATGTATGTAGACACACACACACACACACACTCTCAACACCCCCCTTTGGTTCCAATTATGACCCCTGTATCTCACTTTCCACCACTGGGTTGGCGGCCCGGGTGGACCAACCATAATATTTCCCATGTGGCAGTGCACAACAGGTTTTGACTCTTCGTCCTGACCAGTCAGGTGCACATCGATTTAACAGGTTTCAAGCTGCGGTGCAGCATGTCAATCCACGAGTACACAAGTCAATCATATTTCAGTTGAGCATGCAGGGGCTAACACAACCCAACATCAACCTTCCCCCTCCTCGCTCCTTTTCTACCTCTCCCTCCTCCCTTCTTTCTCCCATTTCAGTCTTTGGGGCAAACAGCACTGGAACGCTTAGTGAATCAAAATGAGCTGTTCACACAGGAAACCCTCACACACACCACTATGGATGGTGATGATCATGAATATGTTTAGATTGAGGTGAACCGCAAAAACCTGTTTTTCAACATGGAGGTAGTTTGCTGGATAAAACGCAAGGTTTCATAGTGATTTTTCTTTAAATAAAACGTTTTAAAATGTCCAGAACTGAATGGTTCTGGGTCTATAGGAGTCCTTAGAGTGAATAAATTGTTGATTCATGTTTACCGAATACGATAAGGATGAACAGCTGGGAAACGGATGTTGTTCATTTATATGGTTTTAGCCTTCTTATTGGGAGAATAAGACTCAATCTTTGTTTAGAGAATTCCGTTCAACAGTAAATTAGGCTATATTCTACAGACCGTTATCAATAACACATCACAGTACACAATACAGTGTTACAGTGTTGCTAAAGTATTCACCCCCCTTGGATGTTTAACCCAATTTTGTTTCCTATAACCTGGAATTAAAATTGATTTTTTGGGGGATTTACACAACATGCGACCCACTTTTGAAGATGCCAAATATGTTTGGGGGTGTGAAACAGACAAGAAATAAGACAAAAAAACGGAAACTGAGCGTGCATAACTATTCACCCTCCCAAAATCAAATACTTTGTAGAGACTACTTTTGCAGCAATTACCGCTGCAAGTTCATGGGTATGTCTCTATCAGCTTGGCACATCTAGCCACTGGGATTTTTTCCCATTCTTCAAGGCCAAACTGTTCCAGCTCCTTCAAGTTGGATGGTTTTCCACTGGAGTACAACAATCTTTAAGTCATAACCAGATTCTCAATTGGATTGAGGTCTGGGCTTTGACTAGGCCATTCCCAATACATTTAAATGTTTCCCCTTAAACTACTTGAGTGTTGCGTCTGAGCAATGGCTTAGTGTCATTGTCCTGCTGGAAGGTGAACCTCTGTCCCAGTCTGGAAGACTGAAACAGGTTTCCCTCAAGATTTTCCCTGTATTTAGCACCATCCATCATTGCTTCAATTCTGACCAGTTTCCCAGTCCCTGCCAATGAAAAACACCCCCACAGCATGATGGTATTCTAGGGGTGATGAGAGGTGTTGGGTTTGCGCCAGACCTATTTTTTTCTTTAAGCAATGCCTTTTTTTCTGGACACTCTTCCGTGAAGCCCAGCTCTGTGGAGTGTATGGCTTAAAGTGGTCCTATGGACAGATGCTTCGCAGCTCCATCAGGGTTATCTTTGGTCTCTTTGTTGCCTCTTTGACTAATGCCCTCCTTTCCTTGTCTGTGAATTTTGGTTAACATTTATTTAACAATCCTTTGAAAACTGCATGTCGGTGTCAATGGTTTGAGCGGAGCTGGTGGTCTCCTTGCCTCCCAGAAACCAAATCGAATGCTCTGCACCGTATTGTGACGTTTCATTGATAATGACCTATACAAACAATATAGAGTAACAGCATATCTGGGCTTAACCATCTTTTAGAGACTTTGATACAGTCACGGATACATTTCACAGATCCCCTCTCTGACCCTCAGGGACCAACTAACTGATATAAATCAAATGTAACGCAACTGGTCAACCTTCCCTCATTCACGTCTCGGAGCTCTTACATGATCATTTATCAGCACCACCAATCTATTTTCATTTCACAGGAGGTCCTTTTTCATTTTAATTCATGGGGCCCACTTAATATGAGCACGATCCTTTTTAATACAACACACGTTATGTGGAACGGTACCCTTGAGCAATGTACTTTACCTGCCGACATTCCTCTGGTGCAGAGCTCAGCTCAGAAAATGGTTTACAGAATTTGCGAGTCACTTGGGATGAAAGTCGGAGCCAAACCAAATTAATAATAATACAAATATTTTCATAAGGGTCTGGACCCTTTTTCTCTCTCCTCTTTCCCCCTTCCCTCTATCTCCGTTTGTAGAAGGCCCAATTTTACAGAAAGGAAAGCAGCATTGTCTGGGCAGGGGAGCGGTAAGCCATCCCTTTATTGGCTGCTGCTTTCAGTGCTGATGCGGGGAGCTGTGGGGAGCTGTGGGGAGCTGCGGGGAGCTGTGGGGAGCTGTGGGGAGCTGTGGGGAGCTGCGGGAGCTGTGGGGAGCTGTGGGGAGCTGCGGAGCTGTGGGGAGCTGTGGGGAGCTGTGGGGAGCTGTGGGGAGCTGTGGGGAGCTGCGGGGAGCTGTGGGGTGCTGTGGGAGCTGCGGGGAGCTGCGGGAGCTGTGGGGAGCTGCGGGGAGCTGCGGGGAGCTGTGGGGAGCTGCGGGGAGCTGCGGGGAGCTGCGGGGAGCTGTGGGGAGCTGTGGGGAGCTGCGGGGAGCTGCGGGGAGCTGTGGGGAGCTGTGGGGAGCTGCGGGGAGCTGTGGCGGAGCAGCGTAGACGGTACCCATCAGCCTCAGCAGTGTGAAATGTAATTAAGTCAGTGAAGTAAGTGGGGTGGTCTCCGGGGTGGAAATACACCCATCCTGGCAGAGCCTGAGTGTGACGAGGGCCTGTGAGATTCCTTTGGGTCACTACCCCTAATCACAAGCTTGGATCCTACCAAGGATGTAGCTGCCCACGCAGAGGAAAGAAAAGCACAGGAAATGAAGATGGGGAGAGAGTGGAGGGAAGTTGACTCCAAGAGTTGTTCCTAGGCGAAAAGGATCCGGCCAGGAAGAGATGAAAAATGCAATTAGGAAATACTGGAAGGAAGGCAGTAGCAACAACGACTGGCTGGCTAATAATAGGACAGTGATAAGAGAGAGACATAACAATGATGGCTGTGACTCCAAAGCAATTTGCAGTCCAACTTTTCAGTGCCAATGCTTGGCAATATGTCAGCGGTTTACAGTGCTTATGTTGGAAATTCAATGAGGACAAGCCATTTTGCAGGCAGTATTGATGGGATGAAACAATAAATTTTTATTCAAGCACCTCTTCTCTCAGTGGCATAGACTACTATAATACATAAACCATAACAGCATTCAAATATGTATCAAATCGTTTTGTCAGAACATTAGTTTGGCAGTACCAGTGAATTAATCATAATATGATATGATTATAATCAATCCTTTATTGGAGTTTCCCTTGTTGAATAGAATACTTTTCAGATGTATTTTTCCAATATAAATGAGGAATAGGAAAAATAATCTTGAGGTGTTTTCAACATGGAACAAGGGATTTGGTCAGAATCCCCCATCTTGGCATTGAATCCTTTTGACCCTGTAACAATCTACTCTGAAAATCCCAATCTGTCCCCCCTCCTTTTCCACAGGGACAGATCAAGAGACCAAAAGGAAGCCTACATGATGTGAACGCGCCTCGTCTTTGAATCCAAACAAACCTTTACCTCATTCACCAAAACACAATCTGTTTGTTCTGCCCTCTTCCCTAAGGAGTCCCAACAACAGATGCCTCATCTTGGGCTCCGACAACAGGGGGATCGTGACTCACAGGAAAATATGGCTCCTCCAGATGTGTAAAAATAAAACAAGGCCAGTGTTTTCATTGTCGGGAGAATTTCCTTCCAACCTTGGTCCTTTTTAAAAACTCAACCCCAATCTGCTTCCCATTCACCACGTGGCTCGAAGCAGGAAACCAACACGACTCAGAGTGACGTGTATTTTCTAAACCTCTGAGGTTATGACACTGGTATCTTCAAAGAATATCGAAGGGAGGACAGTTGGAGCCAATAGTAGATTGTTGATCCGGCCATTTATTTAAAACAACCATTGGTTTTGCCAGATCCATTAACTGTTTTTAGTCAAGCGGCAGGAGACTAGGGAAATGGAAAGGATCTCTGACCCTTGAAACAGCTGAGGAAAAACTTGCAATCTTTACTTGGCCTTTCTTGCCAGTCTCTTGCACACAGAGGGGGGCCTTTGTGGTTTGCTCCCCACGGTTGGCAGCTGTGGCTTAGCAGCCAGTCATCCATAGAGGGGCACATTTTGCCGTTTTGGGAGAGGTTGAGAAAGCAGCAGTGGTTTTTGTCTCTTCTCTTTTTCCCATCAAGCACTGTCCATCTCTGGGTTCTCACAAATCTGGTGATGTCACCTGTTGAGGGTGTCCATGCTGCCAAGGGGGGTTGTTTGATTGGCCCGGAGTGTGGTGTTGCATCACTCTTCTCTAGCTCCACCAAGACAGACTCTCTTTGTTTGTATTCATGCTCCAAAGTAATATATCTGTTGCATAATGGAGTGATTATGATCATAATTGGTAGATAAGTAAACGACAACATCACCACTGTCCGACTGAAAACCCTTGTAACCCAAAGCAGTAACTCCCTCAATGGTAGCTCTGACATTTCATGTTCCAAGAAAATGGTAGTAAATTTAGGCTTCTGATAGATTCCAAGAATTGTTATATTCATTATGATGGTCAAATATAGCAGTTTTTTTCAATTTCCTGAAAAAGTTTATATTTTAGAGATGAGAAATTTCCCTCCTGACCAGTGACAGGGTGCTGTTTTGTGTTAAAACAGTAGGGGTGTAGCTTTCAGCTCTTTAGATGTCAAATATAAGTGTATTACGTATAGTGTATGCTATGTTGGCATTGACTATATGCATCAGTCCCTCATTAGGCAGGGAGTTAGGATATTGAATCCTTTCCAAATGTTGTAATCAAAATCCTCCCCATCCCTGTTGGAAGTAATGTCAGTCCAGGAATTCCCTCTGGGTAGTAAATATAAATATTGCCTTTAACGGTTGGTGAAGTTTTGCAGGGCCTTTAGAGGAATCAGCACTCACTCTGTGTTCCACAGTCTCCTTCCTGCTTTCCCTCCAGGCTCTCCCAGACTTGTGCAAACCTACTGTGACATCCACCTTTTGTAGCTAAGACGGCTTGACAAATAAGTGATGACCGCTCACATTTTTTATTTAGGAGACTGATGAAAAATTAACCGTGGCAACGCAAGACCTTGATTTAAAACAACCCTACTCCTTTCTGCTCCTTTCTGCTCAAATTGGCACTCTGCCTCTCAAATAAATATGTGTGCCTTGCACTCGCTAGGAAAGAGGAGGGAGAGGGGTTGTTCCTAAACTCTGAGAGGATGGGCGGGCGGCCCAGAAGCCGCTCCAACCGGAACCCCTCTTCTCCCCATGTTGGTTCGGGGTCCCCCTGCATGATCTTCCTTCGTCTACCCCTGCTCAGCATAATACCTCCTGAAAGGTAGCTAACTATTAATAGAGCTCACACAGCACTGCAGTCATACAGATGGCCCCGCAGCACTGTGACTAAGTAGAACTGATGTCTCCAGTGACAAGTGCTCGTGTCGCTGTCACCCAAAACGTGCAGACACTCTGCATACATTACAGACTGCTGGTTTCTTCTCCTCTCCGTCCCCCCCATTCCCCCTCCATTCTGGAGGGCGCCACAGCTGCCCCAAAGGGAATTCCAAATGAGGGGAACTGTCAGGGTTTGTTTGCTGCAGGCCTTGATTTGATGCTATTATTTTGCAGATGGAGAGAGAGAACCGGGAGCTTGTTCTGGAGAGTCTAGCCCAGAGCAGAGAGCTACTAGTGGACGCTGCCTCTCTCGCCTCAGATCTGGCATGGTGGTCCAGACACTCTTTAACTTGTTCTGGAGAGTCTACCCCAGAGCAGAGAGCTACTAGTGGACGCTGCCTCTCTCGCCTCAGATCTGGCATGGTGGTCCAGACACTCTTTAACTTGTTCTGGAGAGTCTAGCCCAGAGCAGAGAGCTACTAGTGGACGCTGCCTCTCTCGCCTCAGATCTGGCATGGTGGTCCAGACACTCTTTAACTTGTTCTGGAGAGTCTAGCCCAGAGCAGAGAGCTACTAGTGGACGCTGCCTCTCTCGCCTCAGATCTGGCATGGTGGTCCAGACACTCTTTAACTTGTTCTGGAGAGTCTACCCCCGAGCAGAGAGCTACTAGTGGACGCTGCCTCTCTCGCCTCAGATCTGGCATGGTGGTCCAGACACTCTTTAACTTGTTCTGGAGAGTCTAGCCCAGAGCAGAGAGCTACTAGTGGACGCTGCCTCTCTCGCCTCAGATCTGGCATGGTGGTCCAGACACTCTTTAACTTGTTCTGGAGAGTCTACCCCAGAGCAGAGAGCTACTAGTGGACGCTGCCTCTCTCGCCTCAGATCTGGCATGGTGGTCCAGACACTCTTTAAACTTGTTCTGGAGAGTCTAGCCCAGAGCAGAGAGCTACTAGTGGACGCTGCCTCTCTCGCCTCAGATCTGGTATGGTGGTCCAGACACTCTTAACTTGTTCTGGAGAGTCTAGCCCAGAGCAGAGAGCTACTAGTGGACGCTGCCTCTCTCGCCTCAGATCTGGCATGGTGGTCCAGACACTCTTTAACTTGTTCTGGGAGAGTCTAGCCCAGAGCAGAGAGCTACTAGTGGATGCTGCCTCTCTCGCCTCAGATCTGGCATGGTGGTCCAGACACTCTTTTAACTTGTTCTGGAGAGTCTAGCCCAGAGCAGAGAGCTACTAGTGGACCGCTGCCTCTCTCGCCTCAGATCTGGCATGGTGGTCCAGACACTCTTTAACTTGTTCTGGAGAATCTAGCCCAGAGCAGAGAGCTACGTAGTGGACGCTGCCTCTCTCGCCTCAGATCTGGCATGGTGGTCCAGACACTCTTAACTTGTTCTGGAGAGTCTAGCCCAGAGCAGAGAGCTACTAGTGGATGCTGCCTCTCTCGCCTCAGATCTGGCATGGTGGTCCAGACACTCTTTAACTTGTTCTGGAGAGTCTAGCCCAGAGCAGAGAGCTACTAGTGGACGCTGCCTCTCTCGCCTCAGATCTGGCATGGTGTCCAGACACTCTTTAACTTGTTCTGGAGAGTCTAGCCCAGAGCAGAGAGCTACTAGTGGACGCTGGCTCTCTCGCCTCAGATTCTGGCTTGGTGGTCCAGACACTCTTTAACTTGTTCTGGAGAGTCTAGCCCAGAGCAGAGAGCTACTAGTGGACGCTGCCTCTCTCGCCTCAGATCTGGCATGGTGGTCCAGACACTCTTAACTTGTTCTGGAGAGTCTACCCCCGCAGATAGCTACTAGTGGACGCTGCCCTCTCTCGCCTCAGATCTGGCATGGTGGTCCAGACACTCTTTAACTTGTTCTGGAGAGTCTACCCCAGAGCAGAGAGCTACTAGTGGACGCTGCCTCTCTCGCCTCAGATCTGGCATGGTGGTCCAGACACTCTTTAACTTGTTCTGGAGAGTCTAGCCCAGAGCAGAGAGCTACTAGTGGACGCTGCCTTCTGCTCTCGCCTCAGATCTGGCATGGTGGTCCAGACACTCTTTAACTTGTTCTGGAGAGTCTAGCCCAGAGCAGAGAGCTACATAGTGGACGCTGCCTCTCTCGCCTCAGGATCTGGCATGGGTGGTCCAGACATCTTTAAACTTGTTCTGGAGAGTCTAGCCCAGAGCAGAGAGCTACTAGTGGACGCTGCCTCTCCTCGCCTCAGATCTGGCATGGTGGTCCAGACACTCTTTAACTTGTTCTGGAGAGTCTAGCCCAGAGCAGAGAGCTACTAGTGGACGCTGCCTCTCTCGCCTCAGATCTGGCATGGTGGTCCAGACACTCTTTAACTTGTTCTGGAGAGTCTAGCCCAGAGCAGAGAGCTACTAGTGGACGCTGCCTCTCTCGCCTCAGATCTGGCATGGTGGTCCAGACACTCTTTAACTTGTTCTGGAGAGTCTACCCCAGAGCAGAGAGCTACTAGTGGACGCTGCCTCTCTCGCCTCAGATCTGGCATGGTGGTCCAGACACTCTTTAACTTGTTCTGGAGAGTCTAGCCCAGAGCAGAGAGCTACTAGTGGACGCTGCCTCTCTCGCCTCAGATCTGGCATGGTGGTCCAGACACTCTTTAACTTGTTCTGGAGAGTCTAGCCCAGAGCAGAGAGCTACTAGTGGATGCTGCCTCTCTCGCCTCAGATCTGGCATGGTGGTCCAGACACTCTTTAACTTGTTCTGGAGAGTCTACCCCAGAGCAGAGAGCTACTAGTGGACGCTGCCTCTCTCGCCTCAGATCTGGCATGGTGGTCCAGACACTCTTTAACTTGTTCTGGAGAGTCTAGCCCAGAGCAGAGAGCTACTAGTGGACGCTGCCTCTCTCGCCTCAGATCTGGAATGGTGGTCCAGACACTCTTTAACTTGTTCTGGAGAGTCTAGCCCAGAGCAGAGAGCTACTAGTGGATGCTGCCTCTCTCGCCTCAGATCTGGCATGGTGGTCCAGACACTCTTTAACTTGTTCTGGAGAGTCTACCCCAGAGCAGAGAGCTACTAGTGGACGCTGCCTCTCTCGCCTCAGATCTGGCATGGTGGTCCAGACACTCTTTAACTTGTTCTGGAGAGTCTAGCCCAGAGCAGAGAGCTACTAGTGGACGCTGCCTCTCTCGCCTCAGATCTGGCATGGTGGTCCAGACACTCTTTAACTTGTTCTGGAGAGTCTAGCCCAGAGCAGAGAGCTACTAGTGGACGCTGCCTCTCTCGCCTCAGATCTGGCATGGTGGTCCAGACACTCTTTAACTTGTTCTGGAGAGTCTACCCCCGAGCAGAGAGCTACTAGTGGACGCTGCCCTCTCGCCTCAGATCTGGCATGGTGGTCCAGACACTCTTTAACTTGTTCTGGAGAGTCTAGCCCAGAGCAGAGAGCTACTAGTGGACGCTGCCTCTCTCGCCTCAGATCTGGCATGGTGGTCCAGACACTCTTTAACTTGTTCTGGAGAGTCTACCCCAGAGCAGAGAGCTACTAGTGGACGCTGCCTCTCTCGCCTCAGATCTGGCATGGTGGTCCAGACACTCTTTAACTTGTTCTGGAGAGTCTAGCCCAGAGCAGAGAGCTACTAGTGGACGCTGCCTCTCTCGCCTCAGATCTGGTATGGTGGTCCAGACACTCTTTAACTTGTTCTGGAGAGTCTAGCCCAGAGCAGAGAGCTACTAGTGGACGCTGCCTCTCTCGCCTCAGATCTGGCATGGTGGTCCAGACACTCTTTAACTTGTTCTGGAGAGTCTAGCCCAGAGCAGAGAGCTACTAGTGGATGCTGCCTCTCTCGCCTCAGATCTGGCATGGTGGTCCAGACACTCTTTAACTTGTTCTGGAGAGTCTAGCCCAGAGCAGAGAGCTACTAGTGGACGCTGCCTCTCTCGCCTCAGATCTGGCATGGTGGTCCAGACACTCTTTAACTTGTTCTGGAGATCTAGCCCAGAGCAGAGAGCTACTAGTGGACGCTGCCTCTCTCGCCTCAGATCTGGCATGGTGGTCCAGACACTCTTTAACTTGTTCTGGAGAGTCTAGCCCAGAGCAGAGAGCTACTAGTGGATGCTGCCTCTCTCGCCTCAGATCTGGCATGGTGGTCCAGACACTCTTTAACTTGTTCTGGAGAGTCTAGCCCAGAGCAGAGAGCTACTAGTGGACGCTGCCTCTCTCGCCTCAGATCTGGCATGGTGGTCCAGACACTCTTTAACTTGTTCTGGAGAGTCTAGCCCAGAGCAGAGAGCTACTAGTGGACGCTGCCTCTCTCGCCTCAGATCTGGCATGGTGGTCCAGACACTCTTTAACTTGTTCTGGAGAGTCTAGCCCAGAGCAGAGAGCTACTAGTGGACGCTGCCTCTCTCGCCTCAGATCTGGCATGGTGGTCCAGACACTCTTTAACTTGTTCTGGAGAGTCTACCCCCGAGCAGAGAGCTACTAGTGGACGCTGCCTCTATCGCCTCAAATCTGGCATGGTGGTCCAGACACTCTTTAACTTGTTCTGGAGAGTCTACCCCAGAGCAGAGAGCTACTAGTGGACGCTGCCTCTCTCGCCTCATGTCTGGCATGGTGGTCCAGACACTCTTTAACTTGTTCTGGAGAGTCTAGCCCAGAGCAGAGAGCTACTAGTGGACGCTGCCTCTCTCGCCTCAGATCTGGCATGGTGGTCCAGACACTCTTTAACTTGTTCTGGAGAGTCTAGCCCAGAGCAGAGAGCTACTAGTGGACGCTGCCTCTCTCGCCTCAGATCTGGCATGGTGGTCCAGACACTCTTAACTTGTTCTGGAGAGTCTAGCCCAGAGCAGAGAGCTACTAGTGGACGCTGCCTCTCTCGCCTCAGATCTGGCATGGTGGTCCAGACACTCTTTAACTTGTTCTGGAGAGTCTAGCCCAGAGCAGAGAGCTACTAGTGGACGCTGCCTCTCTCGCCTCAGATCTGGCATGGTGGTCCAGACACTCTTTAACTTGTTCTGGAGAGTCTAGCCCAGAGCAGAGAGCTACTAGTGGACGCTGCCTCTCTCGCCTCAGATCTGGCATGGTGGTCCAGACACTCTTTAACTTGTTCTGGAGAGTCTAGCCCAGAGCAGAGAGCTACTAGTGGACGCTGCCTCTCTCGCCTCAGATCTGGCATGGTGGTCCAGACACTCTTTAACTTGTTCTGGAGAGTCTAGCCCAGAGCAGAGAGCTACTAGTGGACGCTGCCTCTCTCGCCTCAGATCTGGCATGGTGGTCCAGACACTCTTTAACTTGTTCTGGAGAGTCTAGCCCAGAGCAGAGAGCTACTAGTGGACGCTGCCTCTCTCGCCTCAGATCTGGCATGGTGGTCCAGACACTCTTTAACTTGTTCTGGAGAGTCTAGCCAGAGCAGAGAGCTACTAGTGGACGCTGCCTCTCTCGCCTCATGTCTGGCATGGTGGTCCAGACACTCTTTAACTTGTTCTGGAGAGTCTAGCCCAGAGCAGAGAGCTACTAGTGGACGCTGCCTCTCTCGCCTCAGATCTGGCATGGTGGTCCAGACACTCTTTAACTTGTTCTGGAGAGTCTAGCCCAGAGCAGAGAGCTACTAGTGGACGCTGCCTCTCTCGCCTCAGATCTGGCATGGTGGTCCAGACACTCTTTAACTTGTTCTGGAGAGTCTAGCCCAGAGCAGAGAGCTACTAGTGGACGCTGCCTCTCTCGCCTCAGATCTGGCATGGTGGTCCAGACACTCTTTAACTTGTTCTGGAGAGTCTAGCCCAGAGCAGAGAGCTACTAGTGGACGCTGCCTCTCTCGCCTCAGATCTGGCATGGTGGTCCAGACACTCTTTAACTTGTTCTGGAGAGTCTAGCCCAGAGCAGAGAGCTACTAGTGGACGCTGCCTCTCTCGCCTCAGATCTGGCATGGTGGTCCAGACACTCTTTAACTTGTTCTGGAGAGTCTAGCCCAGAGCAGAGAGCTACTAGTGGACGCTGCCTCTCTCGCCTCAGATCTGGCATGGTGGTCCAGACACTCTTTAACTTGTTCTGGAGAGTCTAGCCCAGAGCAGAAAGCTACTAGTGGACGCTGCCTCTCTCGCCTCAGATCTGGCATGGTGGTCCAGACACTCTTTAACTTGTTCTGGAGAGTCTAGCCCAGAGCAGAGAGCTACTAGTGGACGCTGCCTCTCTCGCCTCAGATCTGGCATGGTGGTCCAGACACTCTTTAACTTGTTCTGGAGAGTCTAGCCCAGAGCAGAGAGCTACTAGTGGACGCTGCCTCTCTCGCCTCAGATCTGCATGGTGGTCCAGACACTCTTTAACTTGTTCTGGAGAGTCTAGCCCAGAGCAGAGAGCTACTAGTGGACGCTGCCTCTCTCGCCTCAGATCTGGCATGGTGGTCCAGACACTCTTTAACTTGTTCTGGAGAGTCTAGCCAGAGCAGAGAGCTACTAGTGGACGCTGCCTCTCTCGCCTCAGATCTGGCATGGTGGTCCAGACACTCTTTAACTTGTTCTGGAGAGTCTAGCCCAGAGCAGAGAGCTACTAGTGGACGCTGCCTCTCTCGCCTCAGATCTGGCATGGTGGTCCAGACACTCTTTAACTCTTTAACAGAGATAATGGTATGCAGAAATAGGAATACAAGACGCTTTCATTTTTTCTTTAACTCTATGCCCTGAAAACAGTCTGTTGTGTTAGAGGTTCGGAAGCCAAGCCAAACCGACAAAGCTCTCTTGCTCTCTCATATCCCTCTACACATAGCAGCTGTTCTTCAGGGCATAGAGTTAAAGAAAAAATGAAAGCGTCTTGTATTCCTATTTCTGCCATACCATTATCTCTGTTAAAGAGTTAAAGAGTGTCTGGACCACCATGCCAGATCTGAGGCGAGAGAGGCAGCGTCCACTAGTAGCTCTCTGCTCTGGGCTAGACTCTCCAGAACAAGTTAAAGAGTGTCTGGACCACCATGCCAGATCTGAGGCGAGAGAGGCAGCGTCCACTAGTAGCTCTCTGCTCTGGGCTAGACTCTCCAGAACAAGTTAAAGAGTGTCTGGACCACCATGCCAGATCTGAGGCGAGAGAGGCAGCGTCCACTAGTAGCTCTCTGCTCTGGGCTAGACTCTCCAGAACAAGTTAAAGAGTGTCTGGACCACCATGCCAGATCTGAGGCGAGAGAGGCAGCGTCCACTAGTAGCTCTCTGCTCTGGGCTAGACTCTCCAGAACAAGTTAAAGAGTGTCTGGACCACCATGCCAGATCTGAGGCGAGAGAGGCAGCGTCCACTAGTAGCTCTCTGCTCTGGGCTAGACTCTCCAGAACAAGTTAAAGAGTGTCTGGACCACCATGCCAGATCTGAGGCGAGAGAGGCAGCGTCCACTAGTAGCTTTCTGCTCTGGGCTAGACTCTCCAGAACAAGTTAAAGAGTGTCTGGACCACCATGCCAGATCTGAGGCGAGAGAGGCAGCGTCCACTAGTAGCTCTCTGCTCTGGGCTAGACTCTCCAGAACAAGTTAAAGAGTGTCTGGACCACCATGCCAGATCTGAGGCGAGAGAGGCAGCGTCCACTAGTAGCTCTCTGCTCTGGGCTAGACTCTCCAGAACAAGTTAAAGAGTGTCTGGACCACCATGCCAGATCTGAGGCGAGAGAGGCAGCGTCCACTAGTAGCTCTCTGCTCTGGGCTAGACTCTCCAGAACAAGTTAAAGAGTGTCTGGACCACCATGCCAGATCTGAGGCGAGAGAGGCAGCGTCCACTAGTAGCTCTCTGCTCTGGGCTAGACTCTCCAGAACAAGTTAAAGAGTGTCTGGACCACCATGCCAGATCTGAGGCGAGAGAGGCAGCGTCCACTAGTAGCTCTCTGCTCTGGGCTAGACTCTCCAGAACAAGTTAAAGAGTGTCTGGACCACCATGCCAGATCTGAGGCGAGAGAGGCAGCGTCCACTAGTAGCTCTCTGCTCTGGGCTAGACTCTCCAGAACAAGTTAAAGAGTGTCTGGACCACCATGCCAGACATGAGGCGAGAGAGGCAGCGTCCACTAGTAGCTCTCTGCTCTGGCTAGACTCTCCAGAACAAGTTAAAGAGTGTCTGGACCACCATGCCAGATCTGAGGCGAGAGAGGCAGCGTCCACTAGTAGCTCTCTGCTCTGGGCTAGACTCTCCAGAACAAGTTAAAGAGTGTCTGGACCACCATGCCAGATCTGAGGCGAGAGAGGCAGCGTCCACTAGTAGCTCTCTGCTCTGGGCTAGACTCTCCAGAACAAGTTAAAGAGTGTCTGGACCACCATGCCAGATCTGAGGCGAGAGAGGCAGCGTCCACTAGTAGCTCTCTGCTCTGGGCTAGACTCTCCAGAACAAGTTAAAGAGTGTCTGGACCACCATGCCAGATCTGAGGCGAGAGAGGCAGCGTCCACTAGTAGCTCTCTGCTCTGGGCTAGACTCTCCAGAACAAGTTAAAGAGTGTCTGGACCACCATGCCAGATCTGAGGCGAGAGAGGCAGCGTCCACTAGTAGCTCTCTGCTCTGGGCTAGACTCTCCAGAACAAGTTAAAGAGTGTCTGGACCACCATGCCAGATCTGAGGCGAGAGAGGCAGCGTCCACTAGTAGCTCTCTGCTCTGGGCTAGACTCTCCAGAACAAGTTAAAGAGTGTCTGGACCACCATGCCAGATCTGAGGCGAGAGAGGCAGCGTCCACTAGTAGCTCTCTGCTCTGGGCTAGACTCTCCAGAACAAGTTAAAGAGTGTCTGGACCACCATGCCAGATCTGAGGCGAGAGAGGCAGCGTCCACTAGTAGCTCTCTGCTCTGGGCTAGACTCTCCAGAACAAGTTAAAGAGTGTCTGGACCACCATGCCAGACATGAGGCGAGAGAGGCAGCGTCCACT
>NW_022264943.1:0-20591 GCF_002021735.2 Oncorhynchus kisutch | reverse complement strand
GAGAGGGTTCAGTCTAATGAGTGTTCCTCTTTCCATCGGGTAGAGGGTTCAGTCTATTGAGTGTTCCTCTCTCATCAGGTAGAGGTTCAGTCTAATAAGTGTTCATCTTTCCTCAGGTAGAGGGTTCAGTCTACTGAGTGTTCCTCTTTCCATCGGGTAGAGGGTTCAGTCTATTGAGTGTACTCTCTCAATCAGGTAGAGGGTTCAGTCTACTGAGTGTTCCTTTTCATCAGGTAGTAGAGGGTCAGTCTACTGAGTGGTCCTCTTTCCATCGCGGTTAGAGGGTTCAGTCTAATGATTGTTCCTCTTTCATCAGGTAGAGGGTTCAGTCTATTGAGTGTTCCTCTTTCCATCAGGTAGAGGGTTCAGTCTAATTAAGTGTTCCTCTCTCATCAGGTAGAGGGTCAGTCTACTGAGTCTTCCTCTTTCATCAGGTAGAGGGTTCAGTCTATTGCGTGTTCCTCTCTCAATCAGGGTAGTAGGCAGGGGTCGTAATGAGTGTATCTCTTTCATCAGGTAGAGGGTTCAGTCATTTGAGTGTTTCTCTTTCCATAGGTAGAGGGTTCAGTCTATTGAGTGTTCCTCTTTTCCATCAGGTAGAGAGTTCAGTCTATTGAGTGTTCCTTCTCTCAATCATGGAGCGGGTTCAGTCTAATGAGTGTTTCCTTTCATCAGTAGAGGAGTTCAGTCTATTGAGTGTACCTCTTCAATCAGGTAGAGGGTTCAGTCTACTGAGTGTTCCCTTTTCATCAGGTAGAGGGTTCAGTCTATTGCGTGCCCTCTCTCAATCAGGTAGAGGGTTCAGTCTATGAGTGTTCCTCTTTTCATCAGGTAGAGGGTTCAGTCTATGGTGTGCCTCTCCAATCAGGTAGAGGGTTCAGTCTAATGAGTGTTCCTCTTTCATCAGATAGAGGGTTCAGTCTATTGAGTGTACGCTTTTCATCAGGTAGAGGGTTCAGTCTATGCGTTTTCCTCTCTCAATCAGAGGTAGAGGGTTCAGTCTATTGAGTGTTCCTCTCTCCATCAGGTTGGAGTGGAAGTATCAGTCTAATGAGTGTTCCTCTTTCATCAGATAGAGGGTTCAGTCTATTAAGTGTTCCTCTCTCAATCAGGTAAAGGGTTCAGTCTATGAGTCTTCCTCTTTCCATCGGGTTGAGGGTTCAGTCTAAGATTGTTCCTCTTTCATCAGATGAGAGGTTCAGTCTATTGAGTGTTCCTCTTTCCATCAGGTAGAGGGTTCAGTCTATTAAGTGTTCCTCTCTCAATCAGGTAGAGGGTTCAGTCTACTGAGTCTTCCTCTTTTCATCAGGTAGAGGCTTCAGTCTATTGAGTGTTCCTCTTTCCATCAGGTAGAGGGTTCAGTCTATTGGGTGTTCCTCTTTCCATCAGGTAGAGGTTCAGTCTATTGCGTGTTCCTCTCTCAATCAGGTAGAGGGTTCAGTCTAAGAGTGTTATCTCTTTCCATCAGGTAGAGGGTCAGTCATTTGAGTGTTTCTCTTTCCATAAGGTAGAGGGTTCAGTCTATTGCATGTTCCTTTTCCATCAGGTAGAGGGTTCAGTCTATTGCGTGTTCTTCTCTCAATCATGGGAGGGTTCAGTCTAATGAGTGTTCGTCTTTCCATCAGGTAGAGGGTTCAGTCTATGAGTGTACCTCTCTCAATCAGGTAGAGGGTTCAGTCTAATGAGTGTTCCTCTTTTCATCAGGTAGAGGGTTCAGTCTATTGCGTGTTCCTCTCTCAATCAGGAGGGTTCAGTCTAATGAGTGTTCGTCTTTCCATCAGGTAGAGGGTTCAGTCTATTGAGTGTTCCTCTCTCAATCAGGTAGAGGGTTCAGTCTAATGAGTGTTCCTCTTCAATCAGGTAAAGGGTCAGTCTACTGAGTCTTCCTTTTCATCAGGTAGAGGCTTCAGTCTATTGAGTGTTCCTCTTTCCATCAGGTAGAGGGTTCAGTCTATTGGGTGTTCCCTTTCCATCGGGTAGAGGGTTCAATCTATTGCGTGTTCCTCTCTCAATCAGGTAGAGGGTTCAGTCTAATGAGTGTATCTCTTTCATCAGGTAGAGGGTTCAGTCATTTGAGTGTTTCTCTTTCCATAAGGTAGAGGGTTCAGTCTATTGCATGTTCCTCTTTCCATCAGGTAGAGGGTTCAGTCTATTGCGTGTTCCTTCTCTCAATCAGGGAGAGGGTTCAGTCTAATGAGTGTTCGTCTTTCATCGGGTAGAGGGTTCAGTCTATTGAGTGTACCTCTCTCAATCAGGTGGTAGGGTTCAGTCTAAAAGTGTTCATCTTTACCTCAGGTAGAGGGTTCAGTCTACTGAGTGTTCCTCTTCCATCGGGTAGAGGGTTTCAGTCTATTGAGTGTACCTCTCTCAATCAGGTAGAGGGTTCAGTCTACTGAGTGTTCCTCTTTCATCAGGTAGAGGGTTCAGTCTACTGAGTGTTCCTCTTTCCATCGGGTTGAGGGTTCAGTCTAATGAGTGTTCCTCTTTCATCAGATAGAGGGTTCAGTCTATTGAGTGTTCCTCTTTCATCAGGTAGAGGGTTCAGTCTATTAGTGTTCCTCTCTCAATCAGGTAGAGGGTTCAGTCTACTGAGGTTCCTCTTTTCATCAGGTAGAGGCTTCAGTCTATTGCGTGTTCCTCTCTCAATCAGGTAGAGGGTTCAGTCTAATGAGTGTATCTTTTCCATCAGGTAGAGGGTTCAGTCATTTGAGTGTTTCTTTTCCATAAGGTAGAGGGTTCAGTCTATTGCATGTTCCTCTTTCCATCAGGTAGAGAGTTCAGTCTATTGCGTGTTCCTTCTTCAATCAGGAGAGGGTTCAGTCTAATGAGTGTTTGCCTTTCCATCAGGTAGAGAGTTCAGTCTATTGAGTGTACCTCTCTCAATCAGGTAGAGGGTTCAGTCTACTGAGTGTTCCTCTTTTCATCAGGTAGAGGGTTCAGTCTATTGTGTGTCCTCTCTCAATCAGGTAGAGGGTTCAGTCTATGAGTGTTCCTCTTTTCATCAGGTAGAGGGTTCAGTCTATTGCGTGTTCCTCTCTCATCAGGTAGAGGGTTCAGTCTAATGAGTGCTCCTCTTTTCATCTGATAGAGGGTTCAGTCTATTGAGTGTACCGCTTTTCATCAGGTAGAGGTTCAGTCTATTGAGTGTTTCTCTTTCATCAGGTAGAGGGTATCAGTCTAATGAGTGTTCCTGTTTTCATCAGATAGAGGGTTCAGTCTACTGAGTGTTCCTCTTTTCATCAGGTAGAAGTATCAGTCTAATGAGTGTTCCTCTTTTCATCAGGTAGAGGGGTCAGTCTATTGAGTGTTCCTCTTTCCATCAGTAGAGGGTTCAGTCTATGAGTGTTCCTCTTTCCATCAGGTAGAGGGTTCAGTCTATTGAGTGTTCCTCTCTCAATCAGGTAGAGGGTTCAGTCTACTGAGTCTTCCTCTTTTCATCAGGTAGAGGGTTCAGTCTATGAGTGTTCCTCTTTCCATCAGGTAGAGGGTTCAGTCTATGGGGTGTCCTCTTCCATCAGGTAGAGGGTTCAGTCTATTGCGTGTTCCTCTCTCAATCAGGTAGAGGGTTCAGTCTAATGAGTGTATCTCTTTCCATCAGGTAGAGGGTTCAGTCATTTGAGTGTTCTCTTTCCATAGGTAGAGGGTTCAGTCTATTGATGTTCCTCTTTCCATCAGGTAGAGGGTTCAGTCTATTGAGTGTTCTTCTCTCAATCATGGAGAGGGTTCAGTCTAATGAGTGTTCGTCTTTCCATCGGGTAGAGGGTTCAGTCTATTGAGTGTTCCTCTCTCAATCAGGTAGAGGGTTCAGTCTAATGAGTGTTCTCTTTTCATCAGGTAGAGGGTTCAGTCTATTGAGTGTTCCTCTCTCAATCAGGTAGAGGGTTCAGTCTAATGAGTGTTCGTCTTTCCATCAGGTAGAGGGTTCAGTCTATGAGTGTTCCTCTCTCATCAGGTAGAGGGTTCAGTCTAATGAGTGTTCCTCTCTCCATCAGGTAGAGGGTTCAGTCTATTGAGTGTTCCTCTTTCCATCAGGTAGAGGGTTCAGTCTATTGGGTGTTCCTCTTTCATCAGGTAGAGGGTTCAGTCTATTGCGTGTTCCTCTCTCAATCAGGTAGAGGGTTCAGTCTAATGAGTGTATCTCTTTCCATCAGGTAGAGGGTTCAGTCTATTGAGTGTTCTCTTTCATCAGGTAGAGGGTTCAGTCTATGCAGTTCCTCTTTCCATCATAGGTAGAGGGTTCAGTCTATTGCGTGTTCCTTCTCTCAATCATGGAGAGGGTTCAGTCTAATGAGTGTTCTCTTTCCATCGGGTAGAGGGTTCAGTCTATGAGTGTTCCTCTCTCAATCAGGTAGAGGGTTCAGTCTAATGAGGTTCCTCTTTTCATCAGGTAGAGGGTTCAGTCTATTGAGTGTTCCTCTCTCCATCAGGTAGAGGTTCAGTCTAATGAGTGTTCCTCTTTCCATCAGGTAGAGGGTTCAGTCTATTGAGTGTTCCTCTCTCATCAGGTAGAGGGTTCAGTCTAATGAGTGTTCCTCTTTCATCAGGTAGAGGGTTCAGTCTACTGAGTCTCCTCTTTTCATCAGGTAGAGGCTTCAGTCTATTGAGTGTTCCTCTTTCATCAGGTAGAGGGTTCAGTCTATTGGGTGTTCCTCTTTCATCAGGTAGAGGGTTCAGTCTATTGGTGTTCCTCTCTCAATCAGGTAGAGGGTTCAGTCTAATGAGTGTATCTCTTTCCATCAGGTAGAGGGTTCAGTCATTTGAGTGTTTCTCTTTCATAAGGTAGAGGGTTCAGTCTATTGCATGTTCCTCTTTCCATCAGGTAGAGGGTTCAGTCTATTGCGTGTTCCTTTTCAATCATGGAGAGGGTTCAGTCTATGAGTGTTGTTTTCCATCGGGTAGAGGGTTCAGTCTATTGAGTGTACCTCTCTCAATCAGGTAGAGGGTTCAGTCTAATAGTGTTCATCTTTACCTCAGGTAGAGGGTTCAGTCTACTGAGTGTTCTCTTTCCATCGGGTAGAGGGTTCAGTCTATTGAGTGTTCCTCTTCAATCAGGTAGAGGTTCAGTCTACTGAGTGTTCCTCTTTTCATCAGGTAGAGGGTTCAGTCTACTGAGTGTTCCTCTTTCCATCGGTAGAGGGTTCAGTCTAATGATTGTTCCTCTTTTCATCAGATAGAGGGTTCAGTCTATTGAGTGTTCCTCTTCAATCAGGTAGAGGGTTCAGTCTATTAAGTGTCCTCTCTCAATCAGGTAGAGGGTTCAGTCTACTGAGTCTCCTCTTTCATCAGGTAGAGGCTTCAGTCTATTGAGTGTTCCTCTTTCCATCAGGTAGAGGGTTCAGTCTATTGGGTGTTCCTCTTTCATCAGTAGAGGGTTCAGTCTATTGCGTGTTCCTCTCTCAATCAGGTAGAGGGTTCAGTCTAATGAGTGTATCTCTTCCATCAGGTAGAGGGTTCAGTCATTGAGTGTTTCTCTTTCATAAGGTAGAGGGTTCAGTCTATTGCATGTTCTCTTTCCATCAGGTAGAGAGTTCAGTCTATTGCGTGTTCCTTCTCTCATCAGGAGAGGGTTCAGTCTCTATGATGAGTGTTCCTTTCCATCAGGTAGAGGGTTCAGTCTATTGAGTGTACCTCTCTCAATCAGGTAGAGGGTTCAGTCTACTGAGTGTCCTCTTTTCATCAGGTAGAGGGTTCAGTCTATTGCGTGTCCCTCTCTCATCAGGTAGAGGGTTCAGTCTAATGAGTGTTCCTCTTTTCATCAGGTAGAGGGTTCAGTCTATTGCGTGTCCTCTCTCAATCAGGTAGAGGGTTCAGTCTAATGAGTGTCGTCTTTTCATCAGGTAGAGGGTTCAGTCTATTGAGTGTTCCTCTTTTCATCAGGTAGAGGGTTCAGTCTATTGAGTGTTTCTCTTTTCATCAGGTAGAAGTTCAGTCTAATGAGTGTTCCTCTTTTCATCAGATAGAGGGTTCAGTCTACTGAGTGTTCCTCTTTTCAGAGGTAGAGGTTCAGTCTAATGAGTGTTCCTCTTTTCATCAGATAGAGGGGTCAGTCTATTGAGTGTTCTCTTTTCATCGGGTAGAGGGTTCAGTCTAATGAGTGCCTCTTCCATCAGGTAGAGGGTTCAGTCTAATGAGTGTTCTCTTTTCATCAGGTAGAGGGTTCAGTCTATTGCGTGTTCCTCTCTCAATCAGGTAGAGGGTTCAGTCTAATGAGTGTCCTCTCTCAATCAGGTAGAGGGTTCAGTCTAATGAGTGTTCCTCTCTCAATCAGGTAAAGGGTTCAGTCTACTGAGTCTTCCTCTTTTCATCAGGTAGAGGCTTCAGTCTATTGAGTGTTCCTCTTTCCATCAGTCAGGAGAGGGTTCAGTCTATTGGTGTTCCTCTTTCCATCGGGTAGAGGGTTCAATCTATTGCGTGTTCCTCTCTCAATCAGGTAGAGGGTTCAGTCTAATGAGTGTATCTCTTTCCATCAGGTAGAGGGTTCAGTCATTTGAGTGTTTCTCTTTCATAAGGTAGAGGGTTCAGTCTATTGCATGTTCCTCTTTCATCAGGTAGAGAGTTCAGTCTATTGCGTGTTCCTTCTCTCAATCATGGAGAGGGTTCAGTCTAATGAGTGTTTGTCTTTCCATCAGGTAGAGGGTTCAGTCTATTGAGTGTACCTCTCTCAATCAGGTAGAGGGTTCAGTCTACTGAGTGTTCCTCTTTTCATCAGGTAGAGGGTTCAGTCTATTGAGTGTTTCTTCTTCAGCAGGTAGAAGTATCAGTCTAATGAGTGTTCCTGTTTTCATCTGATAGAGGGTTCAGTCTACTGAGTGTCCCTCTTTTCAGCAGGTAGAGTATCAGTCTAATGAGTGTTCCTCTTTCATCAGATAGAGGGTTCAGTCTATGAGTGATCCTCTTTTCATCGGGTAGAGGGTTCAGTCTAATGAGTGTCCTCTTTCCATCAGGGAGGGTTCAGTCTAATGAGTGTTCCTCTTTTCATCAGAAAGAGGGTTCAGTCTATTGCGTATTCCTCTCTCAATCAGGTAGAGGGTTCAGTCTAATGAGTGTTCGTCTTTCCATCAGGTAGAGGGTTCAGTCTATTGAGTGTGCCTCTCTCAATCAGGTAGAGGGTTCAGTCTAATGAGTGTTCCTCTCTCCAATCAGGTAAAGGGTTTAGTCTACTGAGTCTTCCTCTTTCCATCGGGTTGAGGGTTCAGTCTAATGATTGTTCCTCTTTTCATCAGATAGAGGGTTCAGTCTATTGAGTGTTCCTCTTTTCATCAGGTAGAGGTTCAGTCTATTGCGTTTTCCTCTCTCAATCAGGTAGAGGGTTCAGTCTATTGAGTGTTCCTCTCTCCATCAGGTGGAAGTATCAGTCTAATGAGTGTTCCTCTTTCATCAGATAGAGGGTTCAGTCTATTAAGTGTTCCTCTCTCAATCAGGTAAAGGGTTCAGTCTACTGAGTCTTCCTCTTTCCATCGGGTTGAGGGTTCAGTCTAATGATGTTTCCTCTTTTCATCAGATAGAGGGTTCAGTCTATTGAGTGTTCCTCTTTCCATCAGGTAGAGGGTTCAGTCTATAAGTGTTCCTCTCTCAATCAGGTAGAGGGTTCAGTCTACTGAGTCTTCCTCTTTTCATCAGGTAGAGGCTTCAGTCTATTGAGTGTTCCTCTTTCCATCAGGTAGAGGGTTCAGGTCTATTGGGTGTTCCTCTTTCCATCAGGTAGAGGGTTCAGTCTATTGCGTGTTCCTCTCTCAATCAGGTAGAGGGTCAGTCTAATGAGTGTATCTCTTTCCATCAGGTAGAGGGTTCAGTCATTTGAGTGTTTCTCTTTCCATAAGGTAGAGGGTTCAGTCTATTGCATGTTCCTCTTTCCATCAGGTAGAGGGTTCAGTCTATTGCGTGTTCCTTCTCTCAATCATGGAGAGGGTTCAGTCTAATGAGTGTTCGTCTTCCATCGGGTAGAGGGTTCAGTCTATTGAGTGTACCTCTCTCAATCAGGTAGAGGGTTCAGTCTAATGAGTGTCCTCTTTTCATCAGGTAGAGGGTTCAGTCTATTGCGTGTTCCTCTCTCAATCAGGTAGAGGGTTCAGTCTAATGAGTGTTCGTCTTTCCATCAGGTAGAGGGTTCAGTCTATTGAGTGTTCCTCTCTCAATCAGGTAGAGGGGTTCAGTCAAATGAGTGTTCCTCTCTCAATCAGGTAAAGGGTTCAGTCTACTGAGTCTTCCTCTTTTCATCAGGTAGAGGCTTCAGTCTATTGAGTGTTCCTCTTTCCATCAGGTAGAGGGTTCAGTCTATTGGGTGTTCCTCTTTCCATCGGGTAGAGGGTTCAATCTATTGCGTGTTCCTCTCTCAATCAGGTAGAGGGTTCAGTCTAATGAGTGTATCTCTTTCCATCAGGTAGAGGGTTCAGTCATTTGAGTGTTTCTCTTTCCATAAGGTAGAGGGTTCAGTCTATTGCATGTTCCTCTTTCCATCAGGTAGAGAGTTCAGTCTATTGCGTGTTCTTCTCTCAATCATGGAGAGGGTTCAGTCTAATGAGTGTTTGTCTTTCCATCAAGGTAGAGGGTTCAGTCTATTGAGTGTACCTCTCTCAATCAGGGTAGAGGGTTCAGTCTACTGAGTGTTCCTCTTTTCATCAGGTAGAGGGTTTCAGGTCTATTGAGTGTTTCTCTTTTCAGCAGGTAGAAGTATCAGTCTAATGAGTGTTCCTGTTTCATCTGATAGAGGTTTCAGTCTACTGAGTGTCCCTCTTTTCAGCAGGTAGAAGTATCAGTCTAATGAGTGTTCCTCTTTTCATCAGATAGAGGGTTCAGTCTATTGAGTGATCCTCTTTTCATCGGGTAGAGGTTCAGTCTAATGAGTGTCCCTCTTTCCATCAGGTAGAGGGTTCAGTCTAATGAGTGTTCCTCTTTCATCAGAAAGAGGGTTCAGTCTATTGCGTATTCCTCTCTCAATCAGGTAGAGGGTTCAGTCTTAATGAGTGTTCGTCTTTCCATCAGGTAGAGGGTTCAGTCTATTGAGTTGTGCCTCTCTCAATCAGGTAGAGGGTTCAGTCTAATGAGTGTTCCTCTCTCAATCAGGTAAAGGGTTCAGTCTACTGAGTCTTCCTCTTTCCATCGGGTTGAGGGTTCAGTCTAATGATTGTTCCTCTTTTCATCAGATAGAGGGTTCAGTCTATTGAGTGTTCCTCTTTTCATCAGGTAGAGGGTTCAGTCTATTGCGTTTTCCTCTCTCAATCAGGTAGAGGGTTCAGTCTATTGAGTGTTCCTCTCTCCATCAGGTGGAAGTATCAGTCTAATGAGTGTTCCTCTTTTCATCAGATAGAGGGTTCAGTCTATTAAGTGTTCCTCTCTCAATCAGGTAAAGGGTTCAGTCTACTGAGTCTTCCTCTTTCCATCGGGTTGAGGGTTCAGTCTAATGATTGTTCCTCTTTTCATCAGATAGAGGGTTCAGTCTATTGAGTGTTCCTCTTTCCATCAGGTAGAGGGTTCAGTCTATTAAGTGTTCCTCTCTCAATCAGGTAGAGGGTTCAGTCTACTGAGTCTTCCTCTTTTCATCAGGTAGAGGCTTCAGTCTATTGAGTGTTCCTCTTCCATCAGGTAGAGGGTTCAGTCTATTGGGTGTTCCTCTTTCCATCAGGTAGAGGGTTCAGTCTATTGCGTGTTCCTCTCTCAATCAGGTAGAGGGTTCAGTCTAATGAGTGTATCTCTTTCCATCAGGTAGAGGGTTCAGTCATTTGAGTGTTTCTCTTTCCATAAGGTAGAGGGTTCAGTCTATTGCATGTTCCTCTTTCCATCAGGTAGAGGGTTCAGTCTATTGCGTGTTCCTTCTCTCAATCATGGAGAGGGTTCAGTCTAATGAGTGTTCGTTCTTTCCATCGGGTAGAGGGTTCAGTCTATTGAGTGTACCTCTCTCAATCAGGTAGAGGGTTCAGTCTAATGAGTGTTCCTCTTTTCATCAGGTAGAGGGTTCAGTCTATTGCGTGTCCTCTCTCAATCAGGTAGAGGGTTCAGTCTAATGAGTGTTCGTCTTTCCATCAGGTAGAGGGTTCAGTCTATTGAGTGTTCCTCTCTCAATCAGGTAGAGGGTTCAGTCAAATGAGTGTTCCTCTCTCAATCAGGTAAAGGGTTCAGTCTACTGAGTCTTCCTCTTTTCATCAGGTAGAGGCTTCAGTCTATGAGTGTTCCTCTTTCCATCAGGTAGAGGGTTCAGTCTATTGGGTGTTCCTCTTTCCATCGGGTAGAGGGTTCAATCTATTGCGTGTTCCTCTCTCAATCAGGTAGAGGGTTCAGTCTAATGAGTGTATCTCTTTCCATCAGGTAGAGGGTTCAGTCATTTGAGTGTTTCTCTTTCCATAAGGGTAGAGGGTTCAGTCTATTGCATGTTCCTCTTTCCATCAGGTAGAGAGTTCAGTCTATTGCGTGTTCCTTCTCTCAATCATGGAGAGGGTTCAGTCTAATGAGTGTTGTCTTTCCATCAGGTAGAGGGTTCAGTCTATTGAGTGTACCTCTCTCAATCAGGTAGAGGGTTCAGTCTACTGAGTGTTCCTCTTTTCATCAGGTAGAGGGTTCAGTCTATTGAGTGTTTCTCTTTTCAGCAGGTAGAAGTATCAGTCTAATGAGTGTTCCTGTTTCATCTGATAGAGGGTTCAGTCTACTGAGTGTCCTCTTTCAGCAGGTAGAAGTATCAGTCTAATGAGTGTTCCTCTTTCATCAGATAGAGGGTTCAGTCTATTGAGTGATCCTCTTTCATCGGGTAGAGGGTTCAGTCTAATGAGTGTTCCTCTTTCCATCAGGTAGAGGGTTCAGTCTAATGAGTGTTCCTCTTTTCATCAGAAAGAGGGTTCAGTCTATTGCGTATTCCTCTCTCAATCAGGTAGAGGGTTCAGTCTAATGAGTGTTCGTCTTTCCATCAGGTAGAGGGTTCAGTCTATTGAGTGTGCCTCTCTCAATCAGGTAGAGGGTTCAGTCTAATGAGTGTTCCTCTCTCAATCAGGTAAAGGGTTCAGTCTACTGAGTCTTCTCTTTCCATCGGGTTGAGGGTTCAGTCTAATGATTGTTCCTCTTTTCATCAGATAGGGTTCAGTCTATTGAGTGTTCCTCTTTCATCAGGTAGAGGGTTCAGTATTGCGTTTTCCTCTCTCAATCAGGTAGAGGGTTCAGTCTATTGAGTGTTCCTCTCTCATCAGGTGGTGGAAGTATCAGTCTAATGAGTGTTCCTCTTTCATCAGATAGAGGGTTCAGTCTATTAAGTGTTCCTCTCTCAATCAGGTAAAGGGTTCAGTCTACTGAGTCTTCCTCTTTCATCGGGTTGAGGGTTCAGTCTAATGATTGTTCCTCTTTTCATCAGATAGAGGGTTCAGTCTATTGAGTGTTCCTCTTTCCATCAGGTAGAGGGTTCAGTCTATAAGTGTTCCTCTCTCAATCAGGTAGAGGGTTCAGTCTACTGAGTCTTCCTCTTTTCATCAGGTAGAGGCTTCAGTCTATTGAGTGTTCCTCTTTCCATCAGGTAGAGGGTTCAGTCTATTGGGTGTTCCTCTTTCCATCAGGTAGAGGGTTCAGTCTATTGCGTGTTCTCTCTCAATCAGGTAGAGGGTTCAGTCTAATGAGTGTATCTCTTTCCATCAGGTAGAGGGTTCAGTCATTTGAGTGTTTCTCTTTCATAAGGTAGAGGGTTCAGTCTATTGCATGTTCCTCTTTCCATCAGGTAGAGGGTTCAGTCTATTGCGTGTTCCTTCTCTATCATGGAGAGGGTTCAGTCTAATGAGTGTTCGTCTTTCCATCGGGTAGAGAGGTTCAGTCTATTGAGTGTCCTCTCTCAATCAGGTAGAGGGTTCAGTCTAATGAGTGTTCCTCTTTTCATCAGGTAGAGGGTTCAGTCTATTGCGTGTTCCTCTCTCAATCAGGTAGAGGGTTCAGTCTAATGAGTGTTCGTCTTTCCATCAGGTAGAGGGTTCAGTCTATTGAGTGTTCCTCTCTCAATCAGGTAGAGGGTTCAGTCTAATGAGTGTTCCTCTCTCAATCAGGTAAAGGGTTCAGTCTACTGAGTCTCCTCTTTTCATCAGGTAGAGGCTTCAGTCTATGAGTGTTCCTCTTTCCATCAGGTAGAGGGTTCAGTCTATTGGGTGTTCCTCTTTCCATCGGGTAGAGGGTTCAATCTATTGCGTGTTCCTCTCTCAATCAGGTAGAGGGTTCAGTCTAATGAGTGTATCTCTTTCATCAGGTAGAGGGTTCAGTCATTTGAGTGTTCTCTTCCATAAGGTAGAGGGTTCAGTCTATTGCATGTTCCTCTTTCCATCAGGTAGAGAGTTCAGTCTATTGCGTGTTCCTTCTCTCAATCATGGAGAGGGTTCAGTCTAATGAGTGTTTGTCTTTCCATCAGGTAGAGGGTTCAGTCTATTGAGTGTACCTCTCTCAATCAGGTAGAGGGTTCAGTCTACTGAGTGTTCCTCTTTCATCAGGTAGAGGGTTCAGTCTATTGAGTGTTTCTCTTTTCATCAGGTAGAAGGTTCAGTCTAATGAGTGTTCCTGTTTTCATCAGATAGAGGGTTCAGTCTACTGAGTGTCCTCTTTTCAGCAGGTAGAAGTATCAGTCTAATGAGTGTTCCTCTTTTCATCAGATAGGGGTCAGTCTATTGAGTGATCCTCTTTTCATCGGTAGAGGGTTCAGTCTAATGAGTGTCCCTCTTTCATCAGGTAGAGGGTTCAGTCTAATGAGTGTTCCTCTTTTCATCAGAAAGAGGGTTCAGTCTATTGCGTGTTCTCTCTCAATCAGGTAGAGGGTTCAGTCTAATGAGTGTTCGTCTTTCCATCAGGTAGGTAGAGGGTTCAGTCTATTGAGTGTCCTCTCTCAATCAGGTAGAGGGTTCAGTCTAATGAGTGTTCCTCTCTCAATCAGGTAAAGGGTTCAGTCTACTGAGTCTTCCTCTTTCCATCGGGTAGAGGGTTCAGTCTAATGAGTGTTCCTCTTTTCATCAGATAGAGGGTTCAGTCTATTGAGTGTTCCTCTTTCATCAGGTAGAGGGTTCAGTCTATTGCGTTTTCCTCTCTCAATCAGGTAGAGGGTTCAGTCTATTGAGTGTTCTCTCTCCATCAGGTGGAAGTTCAGTCTAATGAGTGTTCTCTTTTCATCAGATAGAGGGTTCAGTCTATTAAGTGTTCCTCTCTCAATCAGGTAGAGGGTTCAGTCTACTGAGTGTTCCTCTTTCCATCGGGTAGAGGGTTCAGTCTATGAGTGTTCTCTTTTCATCAGGTAGAGGGTTCAGTCTATTGAGTGTTCCTCTTTCATCAGGTAGAGGGTTCAGTCTATTGAGTGTTCCTCTCTCAATCAGGTAGAGGGTTCAGTCTACTGAGTCTTCCTCTTTTCATCAGGTAGAGGCTTCAGTCTATTGAGTGTTCCTCTTTCATCAGGTAGAGGGTTCAGTCTATTGGGTGTTCCTCTTTCCATCAGGTAGAGGGTTCAGTCTATTGCGTGTTCCTCTCTCAATCAGGTAGAGGGTTCAGTCTAATGAGTGTATCTCTTTCCATCAGGTAGAGGGTTCAGTCATTTGAGTGTTTCTTTCCATAAGGTAGAGGGTTCAGTCTATTGCATGTTCTCTTTCCATCAGGTAGAGGGTTCAGTCTATTGCGTGTTCCTCTCTCAATCAGGAGAGGGTTCAGTCTAATGAGTGTTCGTCTTTCCATCGGGTAGAGGGTTCAGTCTATTGAGTGTACTCTCTCAATCAGGTAGAGGGTTCAGTCTATGAGTGTTCCTCTTTTCATCAGGTAGAGGGTTCAGTCTATTGCGTGTCCCTCTCTCAATCAGGTAGAGGTTCAGTCTAATGAGTGTTCGTCTTTCCTCAGGTAGAGGGTTCAGTCTATGAGTGTTCCTCTTTCCATCAGGTAGAGGGGTAGAGGGTTCAGTCTATACTGAGTGTTCCTCTTTCATCAGGTAGAGGGTTCAGTCTATTGAGTGTTCCTCTTTCCATCAGGTAGAGGGTTCAGTCTAATGAGTGCTCGTCTTCATGATAGAGGGTTCAGTCTATTGAGTGTCCTCTTTCATCAGGTAGAGGGTTCAGTCTATTGAGTGTTTCTCTTCATCAGGTAGAAGTATCAGTCTAATGAGTGTTCCTCATTTCATCAGGTAGAGGGTTCAGTCTATTGAGTGTACCTCTTTTCATCAGGTAGAGGGTTCAGTCTAATGAGTGTTCCTCTTTCCATCAGGTAGAGGGTTCAGTCTATTGAGTGATCCTCTTTCATCGGGTAGAGGGTTCAGTCTAATGAGTGTCCCTCTTTCCATCAGGTAGAGGGTTCAGTCTAATGAGTGTTCCTCTTTCATCAGTAGAGGGTTCAGTCTATTGCGTGTTCCTCTTCAATCATAGGTAGAGGGTTCAGTCTAATGAGTGTTCCTCTTTCCATCAGGTAGAGGGTTCAGTCTATTGAGTGTTCCTCTCTCAATCATAGGTAGAGGGTTCAGTCTAATGAGTGTTCCTCTTCAATCAGGTAGAGGGTTCAGTCTATTGAGTGTCCTCTCTCCATCAGGTAGAGGTTCAGTCTAATGAGTGTTCCTCTTTTCATCAGGTAGAGGGTTCAGTCTATTGAGTGTTCCTCTCTCAATCAGGTAGAGGGTTCAGTCTAATGAGTGTTCCTCTTCCATCAGGTAGAGGGTTCAGTCTAATGAGTGTTCCTCTTTCATCAGGTAGAGGTTCAGTCTATTGAGTGTTCCTCTTTCCATCAGGTAGAGGGTTCAGTCTATTGGGTGTTCCTCTTTCCATCAGGTAGAGGGTTCAGTCTATTGCGTGTTCCTCTCTCAATCAGGTAGAGGGTTCAGTAATGAGTGTTATCTCTTCCATCAGGTAGAGGGTTCAGTCATTTGAGTGTTCTCTTTCCATAAGGTAGAGGGTTCAGTCTATTGCATGTTCCTCTTTCCATCAGGTAGAGGGTTCAGTCTATTGCGTGTTCCTTCTCTCAATCATGGAGAGGGTTCAGTCTAATGAGTGTTCGTCTTTCCATCGGGTAGAGGGTTCAGTCTATTGAGTGTACCTCTCTCAATCAGGTAGAGGGTTCAGTCTAATAAGTGTTCGTCTTTACCTCAGGTAGAGGGTTCAGTCTACTGAGTGTTCCTCTTCCATCGGGTAGAGGGTTCAGTCTATTGAGTGTACCTCTCTCAATCAGGTAGAGGGTTCAGTCTACTGAGTGTTCCTCTTTTCATCAGGTAGAGGGTTCAGTCTACTGAGTGTTCCTCTTCCATCGGGTTGAGGGTTCAGTCTAATGATTGTTCCTCTTTCATCAGATAGAGGGTTCAGTCTATTGAGTGTTCCTCTTCCATCAGGTAGAGGGTTCAGTCTATTAAGTGTTCCTCTCTCAATCAGGTAGAGGGTTCAGTCTACTGAGTCTTCCTCTTTTCATCAGGTAGAGGCTTCAGTCTATTGAGTGTTCCTCTTTCCATCAGGTAGAGGGTTCAGTCTATTGGGTGTTCTCTTTCCATCAGGTAGAGGGTTCAGTCTATTGAGTGTTCCTCTCTCAATCAGGTAGAGGGTTCAGTCTATGAGTGTATCTCTTTCCATCAGGTAGAGGGTTCAGTCATTTGAGTGTTTCCTTTCCATAAGGTAGAGGGTTCAGTCTATTGCATGTTCCTCTTCCATCAGGTAGAGAGTTCAGTCTATTGCGTGTTCTTCTCTCAATCAGGAGAGGGTTCAGTCTAATGAGTGTTTCCTTTCATCAGGTAGAGGGTTCAGTCTATTGTGTACCTCTCTCAATCAGGTAGAGGGTTCAGTCTACTGAGTGTTCCTCTTTCATCAGGTAGAGGGTTCAGTCTATTGCGTGTCCCTTTCTCAATCAGGTAGAGGGTTCAGTCTAATGAGTGTTCCTCTTTTCATCAGGTAGAGGGTTCAGTCTATTGAGTGTTCCTCTCTCAATCAGGTAGAGGGTTCAGTCTAATGAGTGTTCGTCTTTTCATCAGGTAGAGGGTTCAGTCTATTGAGTGTTCCTTTTCATCAGGTAGAGGGTTCAGTCTATTGAGTGTTTCTCTTTTCATCAGGTAGAGGGTTCAGTCTAATGAGTGTTCCTCTTTTCATCAGGTAGAGGGTTCAGTCTATGAGTGTTCCTCTTTTCATCAGGTAGAGGTTCAGTCTAATGAGTGTCCTCTTCATCAGATAGAGGGTTCAGTCTATTGAGTGTTCCTCTTTTCATCAGGTAGAGGGTTCAGTCTAATGAGTGTCCTCTCCATCAGGTAGAGGGTTCAGTCTATGGGTGTTCCTCTTTCATCAGGTAGAGGGTTCAGTCTATTGCGTGTTCCTCTCTCAATCAGGTAGAGGGTTCAGTCTAATGAGTGTATCTCTTTCATCAGGTAGAGGGTTCAGTCTTTGAGTGTTTCTCTTCCATAAGGTAGAGGGTTCAGTCTATGCGTTCCTCTTTCATCAGGTAGAGAGTTCAGTCTATTGAGTGTTCCTTCTCTCAATCATGGAGAGGGTTCAGTCTAATGAGTGTTTGTCTTTCATCAGGTAGAGGGTTCAGTCTATTGAGTGTACCTCTCTCAATCAGGTAGAGGGTTCAGTCTACTGAGTGTTCCTCTTTTCATCAGGTAGAGGGTTCAGTCTATTGAGTGTTTCTCTTTTCATCAGGTAGAAGTTCAGTCTAATGAGTGTGTTCCTCTTTCATCAGGTAGAGGGTTCAGTCTATTGAGTGTCCTCTTTTCATCAGGTAGAAGGTTCAGTCTAATGAGTGTTCCTTTTCATCAGTAGAGGGTTCAGTCTATTGAGTGATCCTCTTTTCATCAGGTAGAGGGTTCAGTCTAATGAGTGTCCCTCTTCCATCAGGTAGAGGGTTCAGTCTAATGAGTGTTCCTCTTTCATCAGAAAGAGGGTTCAGTCTATTGCGTGTTCCTCTCTCATCAGGTAGAGGGTTCAGTCTAATGAGTGTTCGTTTTCATCAGGTAGAGGGTTCAGTCTATTGAGTGTCCTCTCTCAATCAGGTAGAGGGTTCAGTCTAATGAGTGTTCCTCCAATCAGGAGGTAAAGGGTTCAGTCTACTGAGTGTTCCTCTTTCCATCGGGTAGAGGGTTCAGTCTAATGTGTTCCTCTTTTCATCAGGTAGAGGGTTCAGTCTATTGAGTGTTCCTCTTTTCATCAGGTAGAGGGTTCAGTCTATTGCGTGTTCCTCTCTCAATCAGGTAGAGGGTTCAGTCTATTGAGTGTTCCTCTCTCCATCAGGTGGAGAGTATCAGTCTAATGAGTGTTCCTCTTTTCATCAGATAGAGGGTTCAGTCTATGAGTGTCCTCTTCTCATCAGGTAGAGGGTTCAGTCTACTGAGTGTTCCTCTTCCATCAGGTTGAGGGTTCAGTCTAATGAGTGTTCCTCTTTTCATCAGATAGAGGGTTCAGTCTATTGAGTGTTCTCTTTCCATCAGGTAGAGGGTTCAGTCTATTAAGTGTTCCTCTTCATCAGGTAGAGGGTTCAGTCTACTGAGTCTTCCTCTTTTCATCAGGTAGAGCTTCAGTCTATTGAGTGTTCCTCTTTCCATCAGGTAGAGGGTTCAGTCTATGGGTGTTCCTCTTTCCATCAGGTAGAGGGTTCAGTCTATTGCGTGTTCCTCTCTCAATCAGGTAGAGGGTTCAGTCTAATGAGTGTATCTCTTTCATCAGGTAGAGGGTTCAGTCATTGAGTGTTTCTCTTTCCATAAGGTAGAGGGTTCAGTCTATTGCATGTTCCTCTTTCATCAGGTAGAGGGTTCAGTCTATTGCGTGTTCCTTCTCTCAATCATGGAGAGGGTTCAGTCTAATGAGTGTTCGTCTTCCATCAGGTAGAGGGTTCAGTCTATGAGTGTTACCTCTCTCAATCAGGTAGAGGGGTTCAGTCTAATGAGTGTTCCTCTTTCATCAGGTAGAGGGTCAGTCTATTGCATGTCCCTCTCTCAATCAGGTAGAGGGTTCAGTCTAATAAGTGTTCGTCTTTACCTCAGGTAGAGGGTTCAGTCTATTGAGTGTTCTCTTTCCATCGGGAGAGGGTTCAGTCTATTGAGTGTCCTCTCTCAATCAGGTAGAGGGTTCAGTCTATATGAGTGTTTCTCTTTTCATCAGGTAGAGGGTTCAGTCTAATGAGTGTCCTCTTTATCAGGTAGAGGGTTCAGTCTAATTGAGTGTTCCTCTCTCAATCAGGTAGAGGGTCAGTCTATGAGTGTTCCTCTCAATCAGGTAGAGGGTTCAGTCTAATGAGTGTGCTCTCTTTTCATCAGGTAGAGGGTTCAGTCTATTGAGTGTTCCTCTTTCATCAAGTAGAGGGTTCAGTCTTGTGATGTTCTCTTTCCATCAGGTAGAGGGTTCAGTCTATTGAGTGTTCCTCTCTCAATCCATCAGGTAGAGGGTTCAGTACTGAGTGTTCCTCTTTTCATCAGGTAGAGGGTTCAGTCTATTGAGTGTTCCTCTCTCCATCAGGTAGAGGGTTCAGTCTAATGAGTGTTCCTCTTTCATCAGGTAGAGGGTTCAGTCTATTGAGTGTTCCTCTTTTCATCAGGTAGAGGGTTCAGTCTAATGAGTGTTCTCTTTCCATCAGGTAGAGGGTCAGTCTAATGAGTGTTCCTTTTCATCAGATAGAGGGTTCAGTCTATTGCGTGTCCTCTCTCAATCAGGTAGAGGGTTCAGTCTAATGAGTGTTCTCTCTTCATCAGGTAGAGGGTTCAGTCTATTGAGTGCCTCTTTCATCAGGTAGAGGGTCAGTCTAATGAGTGTTCTCTCTCAATCAGGTAAAGGGTTCAGTCTAATGAGTGTCCTCTTTCATCAGGTAGAGGGTTCAGTCTATGAGTGTTCCTCTTTCATCAGGTAGAGGGTTCAGTCTATTGAGTGTTCCTCTTTCATCAGGTAGAGGGTTCAGTATTGCGTTTTCCTCTCTCATCAGGTAGAGGGTTCAGTCTATTGAGTGTTTGTCCTCTCTCATCAGTGGGGAAGTTCAGTCTAATGAGTGTTCCTCTTTTTCAGATAGAGGGTTCAGTCTATTGAGTGTTCCTCTTTCATCAGGTAGAGGGTTCAGTCTAATGAGTGTCCTCTTCCATCAGGTAGAGGGTTCAGTCTATGAGTGTTCCTCTTTCCATCAGGTAGAGGGTTCAGTCTATTAGTGTTCCTCTCTCAATCAGGTAGAGGGTTCAGTCTAATGAGTGTTCCTCTTTCATCAGGTAGAGGGTTCAGTCTATTGAGTGTTCCTCTTTCCATCAGGTAGAGGGTTCAGTCTATTTGGTGTTCCTCTTTTTATTGGGGTTCTATGAGTGTTCCTCTTTCATCAGGTAGAAGTTCAGTCTATGAGTGTTCCTCTTCTCATCAGTAGAGGTTCAGTCTAATGAGTGTTCCTTTTCTTTTCATCAGATAGAGGGTTCAGTCTAATGAGTGTTCCTCTTTTCATCAGGTAGAGGGTTCAGTCTATTGAGTGTGCCTCTCTCCATCAGGTAGAGGGTTCAGTCTAATGAGTGTTCCTCTTTTCATCAGATAGAGGGTTCAGTCTATTGAGTGTTCCTCTTTTCATCAGATAGAGGGTCAGTCATATTGTGTGTGTGTCCTCTTTCATCAGGTAGAGGGTTCAGTCTAATGAGTGTTCCTCTCCATCAGGTAGAGGGTTCAGTCTATTGAGTGTTCCTCTCTCAATCAGGAGAGGGTTCAGTCTAATGAGTTTTCCTCTTTTCATCAGGTAGAGGGTTCAGTCTATTGAGTGTTCCTCTTTCATCAGGTAGAGGGTTCAGTCTATTGGTGTTCCTCTTCCATCAGGTAGGGGTTCAGTCTATTGGGTGTTCCTCTTTCATCAGGTAGAGGGTTCAGTCTAATGAGTGGCCTCTTTCATCAGGTAGAGGGTTCAGTCTATTGAGTGTGCCTCTCTCAATCAGGTAGAGGGTTCAGTCTAATGAGTGTTCCTCTTTTCATCAGGTAGAGGGTTCAGTCTATTGAGTGTGCCTCTCTCAATCAGGTAGAGGGTTCAGTCAATGAGTGTTCCTCTTTCATCAGGTAGAGGGTTCAGTCTATTGCGTGTTCCTCTCTCAATCAGGTAGAGGGTTCAGTCTAATGAGTGTTCCTCTTTCCATCAGGTAGAGGGTTCAGTCTATGAGTGTTCCCTTTTCAATCAGGTAGAGGGTTCAGTCTATTGAGTGTACCTCTTCAATCAGGTAGAGGGTTCAGTCAATGCGTGTTCCTCTTTCATCAGGTAGTGGGTTCAGTCTATTGAGTGTTCCTCTCTCAATCAGGTAGAGGGTTCAGTCTATTGAGTGTACCTCTTTCATCAGGTAGAGGGTTCAGTCTATTGAGTGTTCCTCTTTCCATCAGGTAGAGGTTCAGTCTATTGAGTGTTCCTCTTCTCAATCATGGTAGAGGGTTCAGTCTAATGCGTTTCCTCTTTCATCAGGTAGAGGGTTCAGTCTATTGAGTGTTCCTCTTTCATAGGTAGAGGGTTCAGTCTAATGAGTTTCCTCTTTTCATCAGTAGAGGGTTTCAGTCTATTGAGTGTACCTCTTTCTTTCATCCGGTAGAGGGCTCAGTCTAATGAGTGTTCTCTTTCCATCAGGTAGAGGTTCCGTGTATGAGTGTTCCTCTCTCCATCAGGTAGAGGGTTCAGTCTAATGAGTGTTCCTCTCTCAATCAGGTAGAGGGTTCAGTCTA
>NW_022264942.1:0-20370 GCF_002021735.2 Oncorhynchus kisutch | reverse complement strand
CGGTTTTTCGCAAGGTTGTGTGTCCTGAACTGAGCCTTATCACCAAGGGGTATAGTGTGTTCACGGGCCACGAGACCCGTTGGGAAGGTACCCCTGACTCCTCAGGACAAATATTTCACAGGGTGAAAATACAAAGAAAGATGGCCGACCGTGCGGCAGCGTGGAGTTCTATATCGGCACCGAGGCAATCCGAAACCACAACCTTAGGGGTGGTGGCCTGACTGGGATACCCCGACTGCGTCTACTTATTCCTTTTAAGAGTTGGGATGTACTGGAATTGAAAATGTTGCAACCGTTGGATGCTCTCTTTGTACAGAGCCAACAGCGTCAGAGCCTTGTTCATTTAAAGAAGTGCATAATATATACGAATCGTAAAGATTACGATGCAAAAGAGCCTCAAGAAGATACAGCGTCAGAAGAAAACTAAGTAAGCGGATGCTTTAACCCCGCCCCCCCAGATACCCAAGGGCCTTGTTCTACAATAAAAAGAAAAAAAGCAGCCAGTTCTTCATTTCAGCATACACCATGGATCTCCAGACCATCTACGAGGAAGCCACTACGTCATGGGGGCCCGACACTAAAGACTCTATGCCACGAAGCCCTACACTCTACGCACCCCTGGCAAGACCCGTGACACCCCCGACATTTACCCAGCCTGAGGATGTGTTTGATGGGGTGGCCAGTACTATTTTTGTGGATACAATCAAGGCCTCTGTAGCTACACTTTTAAACGTGGTGATTGGCGAATATATACGAGAAAAATGCATCGGCTGTGAGATCAATCATCCCAGCCAGCGTCGTCATCCTTGCCTCTACGACCCTCCTAGATACTACTTTTTCAATCATTTTGAGGAGCTGGTGAAAAGACTGTGGTCCTGCCGTTTTATACCAGCGCTGGTCATCGCCCTGGAGTCTATGGGTATTGCGCCGTCTATCCTAGAGTTTACGGGGTAACCGAAGCCTTCCTACATGAACTGAAGGAGGCCATCTTCATCCATGAGAAACTCAAAGAAATCCGACACACCCTGGTGGACGACAACAAATACAGGGAAGCTGTGATGGCTGATGTGATGCTTTTCTGGCTCAATAAATCCCAAGAGACCGAGTGACATTTTGTTTATTTAGAGCTATGGGTAACTATGTGTCTACGATGTTTGAGCGAATAAATACATTTTTTCTTTTGAGAGACCTTACAAATGTTATGCATCAGATTATTGAAAATAAAGTGAACAATGTAAAGTTCTACACAACCCACAATACAGGGGTTATTGTAGAGCGTGTGTTAAAAATGGAGCAAATCATGAAACATGTCCGACATACGGGCGAGAGTTTACAATGGTCACATATGGTATCAAGGCTTGTTGAGGATTCTGAAGAACTAGAAATAACTTTGGCTAAGATTTTACATTATTTGTTTGAACCACCCTTTAATGTGAATGTGTATCATATTTGTTGTTTATATACTTATATATCAGACGTGTGTGTTTTAAAAATTCAGCGAAACAAACCTGTAAATCTAAACAATATATACAGGGTGTTGCATGCTGTGATTGTTGAGAAAACGGGGACTTGTATCTTGCAACAAATCCTGAATTGTCTGTATACGTAATAATTGTTGCATTCTTAAAATAAAAATTCACAAACTGAAATGTTGTCGTTATATGAAAGTGGCTCATTACAGTTATTGTACCTCAGAGAGGCAAGAAGGATGGCTGAGCAGCTGTTGAAAAACATATATTATAATCCCTCTAACCCCGGGTCTTATGGGGGTAAAGAGCGTTTACAGAGAGCTATAGTCGAAGAAACAGGTAGTCTGTTAAGCGATGCTAAAGTGAATGAATGGTTATCAGAGCAAGATGCCTACACTCTACATAAACCTGTAAGAAAACATTTTCCAAGAAATAGAGTTTTTTCTACGCATCCATTATCCCAATTTCAGGCGGATCTATGTGACATGCAGTCCCTTGCCGATAAAAATGATGGAAATCGCTACATGCTAACGGTTATAGATATTTTCTCTAAATTAGCCTATGTAAGGGTGTTAAAAAATAAGAGCGGGGCAGAGGTGACCAGGGCCTTTGAATCGATCTTGAAGGCAGGAGGCGCCCCCAAGAAAGTGCAGACGGATGGCGGAAAAGAATTTTTTAATAAAACATTTCAGAAGCTAATGAATAAGTATAATATAGTACATTTTGCTACAGGCTCTGATTTGAAAGCTTCGGTTGTGGAACGCTTTAATAGGACTTTGAAAGAGCGGATGTGGCGCTATTTTACAGCTCACAACACCAACCGATATACAGACATAGTTCAGGATTTAGTAAACGGTTACAACCACAGCTACCATAAGACTATACGTATGAAGCCCTCGGAGGTCTCTTCGGAAAACTCTTTTCAAGTCTTTAAAAATATGTATGGTTTGTTCCCACTTCGCCGTAAGAAAAAAATGACTTTTAAATTCCTAGTGGGTGACTTGGTGCGTATATCAAAGTTGAGGGGTGTTTTCGACAAAAAATACGAACAAGGCTTTAGCTCGGAGTTGTTTACCGTTACCGAATGTCTGCCACGCATTCCGCCGGTCTACAAATTAAAAGATTATGACGGGGATCTTATAGAGGGATCTTTTTATGAGAAGGAATTACAGAAGGTCCAGTTGGGTAAAGACAAAGTCTTTCACGTGGAGGAGATTCTAGATCAGAAGAGAGAAAAGGGTAAAAAATGGTTGCTGGTCCGCTGGAAAAACTGGCCTCAAAAGTTCAACAGTTGGGTATTGGAGCAGGATGTGGTGGAGGCAACGGGGGTTAATTTAAACCCCTAGTCATGATAACTAGCGCATCATTCGCGTGTACACAGTTGGGCATCATGGAACACAGCGGCTTCTACCTGACTCTCCCCAGTAATGCGTCGGCACAGATATATCGTAATAATCAGAGTTCGAAGTATACAACCAATTTTCCAAAGCCTATAGAGTTATCAGAGGCTTGGGAAGTAGGTCTCAGCGAGATTACATACCCCCATAGTTGGTATAATATCAAAGCTAAGGACCGTGATTTTTATTGCAAAAGGTTCTCGGAACCTGCGAAACTTATTAAGCTTAAAAAAGGTTTCTATAGAACCGTCGACAGGATCGTCTCAGAGTTGAATGAACACCTAACCCTGAACAAGATGGAAATATTCCTATTCTACAATCCAATCCATAAAAGGATACAAATCTCAGGGCCTGCTAACGGAGGTATAAAGACCAGCGGTAATTTATCCTACATGTTGGGGATGGGTCCCAATAAATGGACGTATGTGAACGATAAATTATTCCCATTCCCTGCGGATATACATGCAGGCTTTTACAACATATTTGTCTATACCGACATCATAACCTATCAAAGGGTCGGAGACAGCTGTGTGCCCCTCCTGCGAACAGTTCATATAGACGGCAAGGATGGGGACATCGTCACTGTCAATTATGACAAGCCGCACTACGTACATGTCAGCAAGAACTATATTGAAAACATTCTGGTTGAGCTTAAAACGGATCAGAACGAAAACATTGAATTTACTTATGGTAAAACGATTGTAAAACTCCACTTTAGACCCACCAAAACCTCTCTACATATATAATAGCTGTATTATATTTATAAACATAATACAAATAAAAGGGTTATGGAGCACCATCAGCTCGACCCTAACCGTTATGTTTCATACTATGTGGATCAAGTGGGTAATGGACTACCAGGATATCATGGAGCGCCGACAATGTATGGTTCGGGGATAGGAGGTATATTCCGTAACCTCTTCAGGATGGTTTTACCGTTTATGAAGAGAGGCTTCAGCATAGCCAAACCACATTTAAAATCAGCGGCTAAAAATATAGTAAGTGAGGTTGTAGCCAATGCTATGACCCGAAGGGCGTCACCAGAGGTGGAGCATCAAGAAGGCTCGGGGCTTATGATATTGTCTCGAAGGCCAAAAAAGAGACCCCCTGGTTTAAGGCGTAGACCTGCACCTAAAAAGCGGCGGTTAACTGTTAAAAGAACCTCAGTAAGTCAAAGACGGGGTAAAGTGAGGAGGTCTGTACCAAAACAGGCTAAAAGAATACTAGGAAGTATTTTCTAAAAGAATAAGTGACATGGCTCTTTTACATCGAATGTCCTCTGAAGCTATAAAGACAGAACTTGATCTTTTCACGGCACCGTTAACGCAGCATTCAATAGATAGATCCAGTTATGTGGAGATAGCCCCTCTCTCTGCTATTACCGATAACGGGCCTATCGAATTTTTCATACCAGGCCATGGTGACAACTATCTGGACCTCAACAACACCTTGGTGCATTTACGTCTAAAAGTGACCAAAAGAGATGGGTCTAATATTGCAGACGATGCCAAAGTGAGTCTCATTAATTACCCCTTGGCCACCATTTTCTCCCAAGTTGATGTGACTTTGGGTGAACGCCTAATCAGTCAAAGCAGCGCTACATACCCTTATAGAGCCATCATGGAGTGTTTACTAAACTACTCCGAAGACACTCTCAAAACCCAATTTAGCGCCGGGCTGTTTAGCAAGGATACTGCAGGAGCCTCTATGGAATCGACAGACCCTTCCACCGGTGCAAACAAAGGACTAGCGGCACGAGCTCGCTACTGCGCCGAATCTCGAGAGTTTCATTTGCTAGGCCCTATACACTCTGACATTTTCTTTCAAGAACGGTTACTCTTAAATTCGGTTGATTTAAGATTAAAATTAACCAGGGCCAAGGATGATTTTTGCCTGATGTCTCCCCAAGACGGGGATTTTAGTTTGAAAGTGTTGGGGGCAACCCTTTTTATTAAAAAAGTATCTGTATCTCCGGCCGTGCGCCTGGGTCACTCACATGCTTTGATGAAAGGAAATGCCCTTTACCCTCTCCAAAGAATTACCATGAAAACCTTTAGCATACCTGTGGGCAGTAGAATCTGCAGTCAAGAAAACCTATTTCTAGGCCCTTTACCTAGATATGTGGTTATAGGTCTGGTTGATCACGCCTCTAATACGGGCAGTTTAGATAAAAACCCCTTTAATTTTCAGCACTTCAATGCAGAGTATGTAGCGCTCTGTCAGGACGGACGTCAGGTTCCGGCGAAGGCTTTCCAACCACAATTTAATAACAACATATCTGTGCGAGAATTTTACAATCTATTCCTGGCTACAGGGCGACATCTAAAAGATCTCTCTTTACCTATTGACAGAAATGATTTTGCAGAGGGTTACACATTGTATGCTTTCAATTTATCACCTGATGATGACACCTCAGGAAATCTGTCTGTGGTGTCCCAAGGTAACCTCAGGCTGGAAATGCGTTTCCGTACACCTTTAGCCTGTACAGTTAGCATGATTGTTTACGCATGCTCTGATTCAATCTTGGAAGTGAATGCCCGAAGACAGGTCTTAGTGGATTATTATTAAGGACCTTTGAACAAAGACATGAATACCCAAGAGTTGGACGGGCTCATGAGCCGCTTGATTGGAAAACAATTTTGTGGAGTGTTGGCTTGTGATGAATTACCTATGGAGATATGGTCTGAGAGGCCTGCAATGTTTATTGTCAATACCCATCCTAAACACATGCCTGGTGAACATTGGCTAGCTATGACATTAGAACAGGAAGGTGGACGAAAAATCTCAACTTTTTTTGATTCCTATGGCTTTCCCCCCGGTTTTTCACATTTCCCTAAATCTATTAAAGATTTTTTGACCCTAAACGGTACAAAGATCTACTACAACATCAAACAAGTGCAAGATAACCTTTCCACTACATGCGGTCACCACTGTGTATTTTACCTGTGCCAAAGAGCCCGGGGAGTTTCTTTTGAAGATGTTATGTCTCTTTATAAGGATGATTTAAGAAGTAATGATAACCTTGTATCTTGTTTTGTTAGAAAATATCAAAAGTGTTCAAATGTGTGTCCTTTAAGAACGCGTAATCAAGGCGTATGCTCACGTCATATGTTTCAAGAATGCCACAAATGTTAACTTGCTTATTTTTCAAATAAAAAATTTATTGAATTTAATCATAGTCATTCAAAAGTCATTTTCAAAAGTCTAACCACGCCGAGAGATCGGGTTTAGGAAAAGGTCCTGAGACGTTCATGGGAGTAAATGAGTTAGCATCATCGCTTTCATATGGGGCCGGTGTCGTTGGGGCATCTTTAGGGGTGCTGTATCTCGTTGAAGGCTTTTGTTTTAAAGCTTGAATCTGTTGACGAAGCTTATGGTTGGGTACACCGGAGAGGGGGATGTTGAGGATTGCCAGGGCCTTAAGAAACTGACGCCAGCCGGGAGGCCTTCGGTCATCAGCAACCTTGTGGGCAGCCGTGGTACTTTTAAGCAAGTCCTGCATATGGGACCCCCTAACCACAGAGCCCTGAAGGATAAACTCTCCAGAGTCGTTCCAAGCAGCTATCCCCTTTGAGTCTTTTATCTTGTTCATAATGTATTTAACATTCTTCCTGTTACGTAAAGGCACATGTGTCAGTAGGTCATGCATAACTTTATCTTCAAATGGCATTTGAGCTTCACCCGACATATTATCGCCACTAGGTAAGATCGACGGTACAGGCCTTACAGGGGCATGGCTATCGTTAGGTTCGACATCTGTTAAAGGGTCCGGTAGGGAAAGGGTTAAATGGTTAGTCTCTCTCTCCCCTTGCTTTACCCGAGTCAAATACCTTTGCATTAGGTTTGTGTATTTTTGAATCTTATCATAGGGGTTCAATCCTTTTCGGTTCAAAACATCCTTCATGGCCGTATCCAAATCATTTTCCGCTGTTTGTCTGATATCTTCAGGACCCTGCATTTGTTTTTTAAGTCTATCCAACTCTTGTTGAGGCACCAAGTACATTTTAGTGGCCATCACACCCACGTGTTCAACCACCACGTCTGGCCGCAATAAGGCTGGTGATGAAGGGCACGGCTATACTGAGTAAAGGTAGAAGAAAACCCCCAGACTGTTGTATACTATGTCTTTTCTTTTGAAGACTGGCCCTTTTATTGGCAAAGAGTTTGATCGCTGTCTTTTGTCTCCTTAATTTTTTCAATTGGTTCAGGGTGAGTGGAATGCGTCCTTTGAGAAGATTCAAAGCAATCTCACATAGGGCTAATATGAGATCTGAAGAACAGCGACCCAAGATGGCCTTCCGTTCTTTAGCTGTAGAACCTACTAGCCTTCTCAAGAGGGGGAGGTTTCTTTTTAAACGCAGAGACATAGCGTTTACTTTTTAGGAAGGTATGCAGCAGGCCTCTCCCCCGGAAACAGCCCTGTACGTAGCCTAAGGTGTTCTGGAGTATTTGCTTTTAAATCCACGATTAAATAAGAAAATGGCTCTTTGGTAGCGTCCTCATAGCTCTCCATAAAGTATGATTTCCGTCCAGGGTACATCTGCTGAGCTAGAGTGCTAATTTGCAGTTTGTCTCTAGGATTTTTAAACAATACCATGTAGTTGGCATTCAAGCTAATGGTCCGACTATTTTTACCTTGGTGAAACACATTCTGGACCAAGTAAAGCACGGACAGGTTTCTATGATGAGTATATTGGGTAAAAGCTCGTGCAATTTCAGGGTGTTCGCTACCAGCAAATAGCATATCGTCCAAAACCAGCAGATTATTTACATGTGGGGGGAGAAGTTCATCATCAGACAGAGAATCGGGTATTCCTTCAACAAACTTGATTTTTATTGTCTTCAATAATTCATCATACAGAGGTTGGTAACATGAATAACACCATACAATATTGTCAGGCTTTTGAGATAACACATGTTCAGAATTCTCTAAAATACTTTTTACAAAAAAAGTTTTGCCACTGTTTGAAGGGCCTGCAATTAATGCTGAAAAAGGCAATTGTAGCCGGGGGTCAAAACCCTCGACAGCAGTCATAATATCTTAAGCTTTAAGACACACTGGGGCTTGTAGCATAAGTCAGTAGCCAAAGGGCAATGTGGTACCGTCAGGCAATAGCTGTCTCTTGTCATAGACTACCCTGAATCTTTTAGTGAGTGGTGCGTTTCTTAGATGGAACCCCTTTTTATCCCTCACTATTTTGTTGTAGGAGCTCAAAATCTCCAAGTCACTATTCTTGTCCTTTACGAACCCCTCGACCAAGCGCGTGATTGATTCCAAGTTTACACGCGGTGCATTTTCATAGTTTTGAGTCACGCCTTTGGCTTTCAACACCACGTGATTGGCTTTAGTCCTAAAAGCATAGCTTTTTGGACCACATGAGGACCATTCTGTAATATGGTCACCCTCTTCGAGTTCACTCGTTAAACCCCCAAGATAGTTGCTAAGTGGGGGGGTCCAATCCCCCGGTTTGCTTACATAGACCACAGAGTCTGTGTCGTGGTAAAGAACCCGCCTCTGAAGCTGTTCCATGAGGGTGTACAGTTCAAGGCGGCCATAGGCTGTGGTAAATGCTGCAAGAAACACATTTACATTACCCGGGGGTAGAACCCACTTTTGGTGGCGCCTCCATTGCACCAAGGCAATGTCTTGACTCAAGAAGGAAAAATGTGAAATTTCGTATTGGTCCGAAAAAACAAATTCCAAAAATTCTTCGGGGTCTTTAATGATCGAAGTTGTTAGCATATTGCATCTCTGCGCTAATTTCCCCCAAAGGGAGTTCAAGTACAATTTCGACACATTTCTTTTGGTTTTGTTGACCTCTATTCTGTCAGGGTCAAGAAGTATGCCTTCTCTGTCATGGTAGTCTTGAATGTACTGGTCTTTACTTTCTTGATCTGTGACCGATGCAGGATAGCCTGAAGCCATCTGCTTGCATCTCAAGAAGGTTTTGATGTACTCTTTAAAAAGTGTGTCTGATTTCCTGGAAAAGTTCCACACTTCAAAGATTTTGGCCACACGATACCCCTTCTCTAAAGCCTTAGAGAATTCTACAGTGACCCATACACCGGTCAGGGCTCTTTCTTGATCTGTGTGATCACAGGGGTTTTCCTGGTTGTGGTTTTCACAGCATGTGCGACAAAGGGGAAAGAAAAGTTTTCCTTTAGGACCCTTGTAAGGCAACACAGGTATAAACAGCCCCCTAGGAGGGTAGACAGTCGCTTTGATTAAACCAAAATAATTTTGGGGTTCGTCAAAGTCGCTGTGAATAATTTCAGGATGCCCTATAGGATAGAATGAGGAACTCATTACATGAGGATATAGGGATGTAAAATCTACATAGCCTATTGTCTCGTCGGGTTGAGCTACATAACGCAATGTCAAAGCATTGGTCCGGCCTCCAAACAAGGCCTGTCGCGGTTCCAGGGGCTCTGGAGGGTCATAATGGGTAAGGAAGGCCTTAACACTAGGATCTGCCTTTTTGAGGGCTGTCCATTCGTGCTCCCACAAAACCACAACTTTTAACCCGTAAGTAGCCTTTAAAGAATTCAGTTTGTCTTGAAACTCTTGGTACATTTCCCCAAAAGTCTTTTGGGTTAGGACACACAAGGTGTGGGGGACAAAGCATAATTTACAACCGTGGAAGAAACAACCGTTGTACTCATACACTGTCTCAACCCCGTCAATCTGTGTGTATCCATCTACATGGTAAGGCCCAAAAGCCTTCTCCCCCCGATTCAAAGCATGTTGGATAAAAATATCTTTATCCTGGGCCAAGTACTCCAACCATTGAATGGAACCACTAGAGTAGGCCTTGAATTGGCGTCGGTAGTTGTCTGGCGATGGGATAGCTATAGATTCAGGAGTTAGATAGTGTGTACGATAGGTTTTCATGCACGCTGATGCAATAGTTGTACAGCTCCAGGGGTCAATGCCCGCATCTTTGATTACCTCTTCTCTGAATCTGAGGCATCCTTCACGAAGTATAACAACGTCATTGTCACAGTATGATTCCATCTCTTTATGGAAATCAAAAGTGCCATGTCTTACGGTCTCGTACCATGTCATGAATCTCTCACGCTCTTTGGGAGACATTTGATCACACCCGTACATTTCGGGGGCTGGATAAGATCCTATATAATGTAGATTCTCCTCAGATGTGAAGAAATGAGGGAAATAGCCTTTGACAGAGTTTTCAAAACCCAAGGCCTCTGGCATTTGAGCCAATCTCATGGGTAAGAAGCTTAAGCTGTCAATGTATCTCTGTTTGAAGGCGGGGTCAACAAAGCATAATATTTTACTCCCTTGAGCTATGACACTGGGTGCCACGCCTTGCTGTATCAAAGGGTTCAGAAGCAGATAGGAGTCATAGGCCCTAGCATTGTGAGCTATAAACGTGAAGTTTCTGTACTGGGCTTTTCTAAAATGTTTTAGAAAGAGTCGGGCACAATCGGGTCCCTCGGCCGACCATTTTTCACCCTTGAAAGTCATGGTTGACACAAAAATAGGCAAATGAACCCCTGATTGCTGAGTTGTCTCAAAATCATAAAACACATATTTCTCTGTATGTTCATCTTCAGCCAAGGGCTGAATGTAACACTCATGTGTTACTTCTTGAACCGCTTCCGCGTCTCTGCTTTTCAAAGGACCTTTACAGATTGGGCAGTGTATAATTCCACAAACATGAGGTTTAGGGCTATCTATTTTAAGGTTGTAATTGCAATGACATTTTGGACATTTCTTGTTAATGTCACAACTGCTTACAGATTTACATGCCTTGGGATGCCATGTTTCAGTTTTGTGTTTTTCGTAACAGTAGGCCGAACGACATGTGCGGTGACAATCCGCACAGGGGGTCAAGTTTAGCGGCTGCATAGGGCAATGTTTATCCAGACATACTGAACAGTTGTAACGGCACGAGTGCCCCCCCATGCGTGTGTAGCCGGTATGACAGGCTGGACAGACATATGGCGCGCCTAAAAAGGCTGTGATGTTAGTTACGGCATAGTAATGCTCATTTTGCACATAAAAGTACATAGTCTTAGGATGTGGTTCGGGTATATTTTGGAACTTGAGGAGAGCGTCATTAGCCCTACTGTGGTACAAAACCACAATCTTGATGTTCAGAAAGTTTTCAAATTTGACTATGTCTGAGAAAGCCACAGCATCCTGTATACCGAGACCCACCGCAGTTTGTAGCTCTCGAGCTTTATGTAACGCGGCTTGATCAGTACATCCTGGGCTGAGTAAGTGGGCCAAACCTATGGCAAAACATAGCTTATTACCTGGATTGTGAACGTTTATGAGATAGGCCCTTTTATTGCTTATGATTTCGGACTGCATTAAACTCTCGAGCTTTCGTCTCTGACCCCCGCCCCCTTGTGGTTGGCGTACTAATTGTACTACAAGTTCGAGGGTCCTATCTGCTAGCACGTTTAAATTTGACTGAACAAGGCGTTCTAGCAGTTTAACAAATTGTTCAAGCTCTGCTTCACCATTCTGTAAAATAAGCGATACCTTGCTCTGTAGACTGTCTCCACAAATTTCCAACTGTAAGAGATCCCTAGGTTCGCTATAATCTCTAATCCTCGCTAACAGTTCATTCAAAGTGTCCATAAGCATTACGTAAAACACAGCATATTCCCGAATCTGACCCCCCCATGCGAAATTGAAAAACTGGCGAACCTCAATATTGTTGAATTTATTTCGACGCAAAACATGTACACTTCGATCAAGACCTCCCCCCTCCAGATTTGCTAGGCAATTGTCCAACTGTTCAAAAACATCGTATTGGGTTTCAGACTCTTCGGACATTGGTGTTAAAGGCTGATTTATAGGTGTCTGGGGTGCCGAATTAAACCTAGCGCTCTCGTTCTGTACACTGATCTCAAGACCGCCCCCCTCCAGATTTGCTAGACATTTGTCCAACTGTTCAAAAACATCATATTGACTTTCAGACTCTTCGGACAATGTTGTTAAAGGCTGTCTTAGAGGTGTCTGTGGGGCCGAATTAAACCTAGGGCTCGCGTTAAGCTGGGTAATTAGAGATATGATGGTTTCGGGAATCTGTGTTAACATGTTTTCCTCGGAAGGCCCTGACTCATTCATACGTGTAATAATGTCTATGAGTTCGGAGGGAATCTGGGATAATAGATTTTCATCTATTGTCATTATGTCAATTACCCCCGAATCATTCATATGGTTAACTATATCTTGGAGCTCTGTAGGGATCCTGGCTAAGAGGGTTTCAATTGTCTCACTTTGGTCTATAGGGGCGCCATCTGTCTAATTAAGGATGTGTGTGTGTGTGTGTGTGTTTACATGTGTGTTTTTTAACGGCGGTATTTGCTTGTTTTAGCCCTAATGTTTTTTAACATACGGGGTAGCTCGCTACGCCAGAATGACACATCCTGATTGTATTGATGCTCGAGTAGAATACACATGCGCCTCTGGAGTAGAGCCTTTCGTGATTTTAAACCCAGGGTAAACGCTTTGAAAAAACGTTTTCAGAAAATGACATTTCTGAGGTAGACGATTTGGAATGTTCTGTGAAGCTGCCAACCTTCTTGAATCGGCCAATTCTGTGGGGGAAACAGCAGATTCTGAAATAGACCAAGAACGTTTTTTTCAAAGCGTTTACCCTGGGTTTAAAATCACGAAAGGCTCTACTCCAGAGGCGCATGTGTATTCTACTCGAGCATCAATACAATCAGGATGTGTCATTCTGGCGTAGCGAGCTACCCCGTATGTTAAAAAACATTAGGGCTAAAACAAGCAAATACCGCCGTTAAAAAACACACATGTAAACACACACACACACACACACACATCCTTAATTAGACAGATGGCGCCCCCTATAGACCAAAGTGAGACAATTGAAACCCTCTTAGCCAGGATCCCTACAGAGCTCCAAGATATAGTTAACCATATGAATGATTCGGGGGTAATTGACATAATGACAATAGATGAAAATCTATTATCCCAGATTCCCTCCGAACTCATAGACATTATTACACGTATGAATGAGTCAGGGCCTTCCGAGGAAAACATGTTAACACAGATTCCCGAAACCATCATATCTCTAATTACCCAGCTTAACGCGAGCCCTAGGTTTAATTCGGCCCCACAGACACCTCTAAGACAGCCTTTAACAACATTGTCCGAAGAGTCTGAAAGTCAATATGATGTTTTTGAACAGTTGGACAAATGTCTAGCAAATCTGGAGGGGGGCGGTCTTGAGATCAGTGTACAGAACGAGAGCGCTAGGTTTAATTCGGCACCCCAGACACCTATAAATCAGCCTTTAACACCAATGTCCGAAGAGTCTGAAACCCAATACGATGTTTTTGAACAGTTGGACAATTGCCTAGCAAATCTGGAGGGGGGAGGTCTTGATCGAAGTGTACATGTTTTGCGTCGAAATAAATTCAACAATATTGAGGTTCGCCAGTTTTTCAATTTCGCATGGGGGGGTCAGATTCGGGAATATGCTGTGTTTTACGTAATGCTTATGGACACTTTGAATGAACTGTTAGCGAGGATTAGAGATTATAGCGAACCTAGGGATCTCTTACAGTTGGAAATTTGTGGAGACAGTCTACAGAGCAAGGTATCGCTTATTTTACAGAATGGTGAAGCAGAGCTTGAACAATTTGTTAAACTGCTAGAACGCCTTGTTCAGTCAAATTTAAACGTGCTAGCAGATAGGACCCTCGAACTTGTAGTACAATTAGTACGCCAACCACAAGGGGGCGGGGGTCAGAGACGAAAGCTCGAGAGTTTAATGCAGTCCGAAATCATAAGCAATAAAAGGGCCTATCTCATAAACGTTCACAATCCAGGTAATAAGCTATGTTTTGCCATAGGTTTGGCCCACTTACTCAGCCCAGGATGTACTGATCAAGCCGCGTTACATAAAGCTCGAGAGCTACAAACTGCGGTGGGTCTCGGTATACAGGATGCTGTGGCTTTCTCAGACATAGTCAAATTTGAAAACTTTCTGAACATCAAGATTGTGGTTTTGTACCACAGTAGGGCTAATGACGCTCTCCTCAAGTTCCAAAATATACCCGAACCACATCCTAAGACTATGTACTTTTATGTGCAAAATGAGCATTACTATGCCGTAACTAACATCACAGCCTTTTTAGGCGCGCCATATGTCTGTCCAGCCTGTCATACCGGCTACACACGCATGGGGGGGCACTCGTGCCGTTACAACTGTTCAGTATGTCTGGATAAACATTGCCCTATGCAGCCGCTAAACTTGACCCCCTGTGCGGATTGTCACCGCACATGTCGTTCGGCCTACTGTTACGAAAAACACAAAACTGAAACATGGCATCCCAAGGCATGTAAATCTGTAAGCAGTTGTGACATTAACAAGAAATGTCCAAAATGTCATTGCAATTACAACCTTAAAATAGATAGCCCTAAACCTCATGTTTGTGGAATTATACACTGCCCAATCTGTAAAGGTCCTTTGAAAAGCAGAGACGCGGAAGCGGTTCAAGAAGTAACACATGAGTGTTACATTCAGCCCTTGGCTGAAGATGAACATACAGAGAAATATGTGTTTTATGATTTTGAGACAACTCAGCAATCAGGGGTTCATTTGCCTATTTTTGTGTCAACCATGACTTTCAAGGGTGAAAAATGGTCGGCCGAGGGACCCGATTGTGCCCGACTCTTTCTAAAACATTTTAGAAAAGCCCAGTACAGAAACTTCACGTTTATAGCTCACAATGCTAGGGCCTATGACTCCTATCTGCTTCTGAACCCTTTGATACAGCAAGGCGTGGCACCCAGTGTCATAGCTCAAGGGAGTAAAATATTATGCTTTGTTGACCCCGCCTTCAAACAGAGATACATTGACAGCTTAAGCTTCTTACCCATGAGATTGGCTCAAATGCCAGAGGCCTTGGGTTTTGAAAACTCTGTCAAAGGCTATTTCCCTCATTTCTTCACATCTGAGGAGAATCTACATTATATAGGATCTTATCCAGCCCCCGAAATGTACGGGTGTGATCAAATGTCTCCCAAAGAGCGTGAGAGATTCATGACATGGTACGAGACCGTAAGACATGGCACTTTTGATTTCCATAAAGAGATGGAATCATACTGTGACAATGACGTTGTTATACTTCGTGAAGGATGCCTCAGATTCAGAGAAGAGGTAATCAAAGATGCGGGCATTGACCCCTGGAGCTGTACAACTATTGCATCAGCGTGCATGAAAACCTATCGTACACACTATCTAACTCCTGAATCTATAGCTATCCCATCGCCAGACAACTACCGACGCCAATTCAAGGCCTACTCTAGTGGTTCCATTCAATGGTTGGAGTACTTGGCCCAGGATAAAGATATTTTTATCCAACATGCTTTGAATCGGGGGGAGAAGGCTTTTGGGCCTTACCATGTAGATGGATACACACAGATTGACGGGGTTGAGACAGTGTATGAGTACAACGGTTGTTTCTTCCACGGTTGTAAATTATGCTTTGTCCCCCACACCTTGTGTGTCCTAACCCAAAAGACTTTTGGGGAAATGTACCAAGAGTTTCAAGACAAACTGAATTCTTTAAAGGCTACTTACGGGTTAAAAGTTGTGGTTTTGTGGGAGCACGAATGGACAGCCCTCAAAAAGGCAGATCCTAGTGTTAAGGCCTTCCTTACCCATTATGACCCTCCAGAGCCCCTGGAACCGCGACAGGCCTTGTTTGGAGGCCGGACCAATGCTTTGACATTGCGTTATGTAGCTCAACCCGACGAGACAATAGGCTATGTAGATTTTACATCCCTATATCCTCATGTAATGAGTTCCTCATTCTATCCTATAGGGCATCCTGAAATTATTCACAGCGACTTTGACGAACCCCAAAATTATTTTGGTTTAATCAAAGCGACTGTCTACCCTCCTAGGGGGCTGTTTATACCTGTGTTGCCTTACAAGGGTCCTAAAGGAAAACTTTTCTTTCCCCTTTGTCGCACATGCTGTGAAAACCACAACCAGGAAAACCCCTGTGATCACACAGATCAAGAAAGAGCCCTGACCGGTGTATGGGTCACTGTAGAATTCTCTAAGGCTTTAGAGAAGGGGTATCGTGTGGCCAAAATCTTTGAAGTGTGGAACTTTTCCAGGAAATCAGACACACTTTTTAAAGAGTACATCAAAACCTTCTTGAGATGCAAGCAGATGGCTTCAGGCTATCCTGCATCGGTCACAGATCAAGAAAGTAAAGACCAGTACATTCAAGACTACCATGACAGAGAAGGCATACTTCTTGACCCTGACAGAATAGAGGTCAACAAAACCAAAAGAAATGTGTCGAAATTGTACTTGAACTCCCTTTGGGGGAAATTAGCGCAGAGATGCAATATGCTAACAACTTCGATCATTAAAGACCCCGAAGAATTTTTGGAATTTGTTTTTTCGGACCAATACGAAATTTCACATTTTTCCTTCTTGAGTCAAGACATTGCCTTGGTGCAATGGAGGCGCCACCAAAAGTGGGTTCTACCCCCGGGTAATGTAAATGTGTTTCTTGCAGCATTTACCACAGCCTATGGCCGCCTTGAACTGTACACCCTCATGGAACAGCTTCAGAGGCGGGTTCTTTACCACGACACAGACTCTGTGGTCTATGTAAGCAAACCGGGGGATTGGACCCCCCCACTTAGCAACTATCTTGGGGGTTTAACGAGTGAACTCGAAGAGGGTGACCATATTACAGAATGGTCCTCATGTGGTCCAAAAAGCTATGCTTTTAGGACTAAAGCCAATCACGTGGTGTTGAAAGCCAAAGGCGTGACTCAAAACTATGAAAATGCACCGCGTGTAAACTTGGAATCAATCACGCGCTTGGTCGAGGGGTTCGTAAAGGACAAGAATAGTGACTTGGAGATTTTGAGCTCCTACAACAAAATAGTGAGGGATAAAAAGGGGTTCCATCTAAGAAACGCACCACTCACTAAAAGATTCAGGGTAGTCTATGACAAGAGACAGCTATTGCCTGACGGTACCACATTGCCCTTTGGCTACTGACTTATGCTACAAGCCCCAGTGTGTCTTAAAGCTTAAGATATTATGACTGCTGTCGAGGGTTTTGACCCCCGGCTACAATTGCCTTTTTCAGCATTAATTGCAGGCCTTCAAACAGTGGCAAAACTTTTTTTGTAAAAAGTATTTTAGAGAATTCTGAACATGTGTTATCTCAAAAGCCTGACAATATTGTATGGTGTTATTCATGTTACCAACCTCTGTATGATGAATTATTGAAGACAATAAAAATCAAGTTTGTTGAAGGAATACCCGATTCTCTGTCTGATGATGAACTTCTCCCCCCACATGTAAATAATCTGCTGGTTTTGGACGATATGCTATTTGCTGGTAGCGAACACCCTGAAATTGCACGAGCTTTTACCCAATATACTCATCATAGAAACCTGTCCGTGCTTTACTTGGTCCAGAATGTGTTTCACCAAGGTAAAAATAGTCGGACCATTAGCTTGAATGCCAACTACATGGTATTGTTTAAAAATCCTAGAGACAAACTGCAAATTAGCACTCTAGCTCAGCAGATGTACCCTGGACGGAAATCATACTTTATGGAGAGCTATGAGGACGCTACCAAAGAGCCATTTTCTTATTTAATCGTGGATTTAAAAGCAAATACTCCAGAACACCTTAGGCTACGTACAGGGCTGTTTCCGGGGGAGAGGCCTGCTGCATACCTTCCTAAAAAGTAAACGCTATGTCTCTGCGTTTAAAAAGAAACCTCCCCCTCTTGAGAAGGCTAGTAGGTTCTACAGCTAAAGAACGGAAGGCCATCTTGGGTCGCTGTTCTTCAGATCTCATATTAGCCCTATGTGAGATTGCTTTGAATCTTCTCAAAGGACGCATTCCACTCACCCTGAACCAATTGAAAAAATTAAGGAGACAAAAGACAGCGATCAAACTCTTTGCCAATAAAAGGGCCAGTCTTCAAAAGAAAAGACATAGTATACAACAGTCTGGGGGTTTTCTTCTACCTTTACTCAGTATAGCCGTGCCTTCATCACCAGCCTTATTGCGGCCAGACGTGGTGGTTGAACACGTGGGTGTGATGGCCACTAAAATGTACTTGGTGCTCAACAAGAGTTGGATAGACTTAAAAAACAAATGCAGGGTCCTGAAGATATCAGACAAACAGCGGAAAATGATTTGGATACGGCCATGAAGGATGTTTTGAACCGAAAAGGATTGAACCCCTATGATAAGATTCAAAAATACACAAACCTAATGCAAAGGTATTTGACTCGGGTAAAGCAAGGGGAGAGAGAGACTAACCATTTAACCCTTTCCCTACCGGACCCTTTAACAGATGTCGAACCTAACGATAGCCATGCCCCTGTAAGGCCTGTACCGTCGATCTTACCTAGTGGAGATAATATGTCGGGTGAAGCTCAAATGCCATTTGAAGATAAAGTTATGCATGACCTACTGACACATGTGCCTTTACGTAACAGGAAGAATGTTAAATACATTATGAACAAGATAAAAGACTCAAAGGGGATAGCTGCTTGGAACGACTCTGGAGAGTTTATCCTTCAGGGCTCTGTGGTTAGGGGGTCCCATATGCAGGACTTGCTTAAAAGTACCACGGCTGCCCACAAGGTTGCTGATGACCGAAGGCCTCCCGGCTGGCGTCAGTTTCTTAAGGCCCTGGCAATCCTCAACATCCCCTCTCCGGTGTACCCAACCATAAGCTTCGTCAACAGATTCAAGCTTTAAAACAAAAGCCTTCACGAGATACAGCACCCCTAAAGATGCCCCAACGACACCGGCCCCTATGAAAGCGATGATGCTAACTCATTTACTCCCATGAACGTCTCAGGACCTTTTCCTAAACCCGATCTCTCGGCGTGGTTAGACTTTTGAAAATGACTTTTGAATGACTATGATTAAATTCAATAAATTTTTATTTGAAAAATAAGCAAGTTAACATTTGTGGCATTCTTGAAACATATGACGTGAGCATACGCCTTGATTACGCGTTCTTAAAGGACACACATTTGAACACTTTTGATATTTTCTAACAAAACAAGATACAAGGTTATCATTACTTCTTAAATCATCCTTATAAAGAGACATAACATCTTCAAAAGAAACTCCCCGGGCTCTTTGGCACAGGTAAAATACACAGTGGTGACCGCATGTAGTGGAAAGGTTATCTTGCACTTGTTTGATGTTGTAGTAGATCTTTGTACCGTTTAGGGTCAAAAAATCTTTAATAGATTTAGGGAAATGTGAAAAACCGGGGGGAAAGCCATAGGAATCAAAAAAAGTTGAGATTTTTCGTCCACCTTCCTGTTCTAATGTCATAGCTAGCCAATGTTCACCAGGCATGTGTTTAGGATGGGTATTGACAATAAACATTGCAGGCCTCTCAGACCATATCTCCATAGGTAATTCATCACAAGCCAACACTCCACAAAATTGTTTTCCAATCAAGCGGCTCATGAGCCCGTCCAACTCTTGGGTATTCATGTCTTTGTTCAAAGGTCCTTAATAATAATCCACTAAGACCTGTCTTCGGGCATTCACTTCCAAGATTGAATCAGAGCATGCGTAAACAATCATGCTAACTGTACAGGTTAAAGGTGTACGGAAACGCATTTCCAGCCTGAGGTTACCTTGGGACACCACAGACAGATTTCCTGAGGTGTCATCATCAGGTGATAAATTGAAAGCATACAATGTGTAACCCTCTGCAAAATCATTTCTGTCAATAGGTAAAGAGAGATCTTTTAGATGTCGCCCTGTAGCCAGGAATAGATTGTAAAATTCTCGCACAGATATGTTGTTATTAAATTGTGGTTGGAAAGCCTTCGCCGGAACCTGACGTCCGTCCTGACAGAGCGCTACATACTCTGCATTGAAGTGCTGAAAATTAAAGGGGTTTTTATCTAAACTGCCCGTATTAGAGGCGTGATCAACCAGACCTATAACCACATATCTAGGTAAAGGGCCTAGAAATAGGTTTTCTTGACTGCAGATTCTACTGCCCACAGGTATGCTAAAGGTTTTCATGGTAATTCTTTGGAGAGGGTAAAGGGCATTTCCTTTCATCAAAGCATGTGAGTGACCCAGGCGCACGGCCGGAGATACAGATACTTTTTTAATAAAAAGGGTTGCCCCCAACACTTTCAAACTAAAATCCCCGTCTTGGGGAGACATCAGGCAAAAATCATCCTTGGCCCTGGTTAATTTTAATCTTAAATCAACCGAATTTAAGAGTAACCGTTCTTGAAAGAAAATGTCAGAGTGTATAGGGCCTAGCAAATGAAACTCTCGAGATTCGGCGCAGTAGCGAGCTCGTGCCGCTAGTCCTTTGTTTGCACCGGTGGAAGGGTCTGTCGATTCCATAGAGGCTCCTGCAGTATCCTTGCTAAACAGCCCGGCGCTAAATTGGGTTTTGAGAGTGTCTTCGGAGTAGTTTAGTAAACACTCCATGATGGCTCT
>NW_022264941.1:0-20625 GCF_002021735.2 Oncorhynchus kisutch | reverse complement strand
ACGACCAGGGTTGGAGACCACCCTGTATCTATACACGACCAGGGTGGAGACCACCCTGTATCCTATACAGGACCAGGTTGGAGACCACCCTGTATCTATACAGGACCAGGGTTGGAGACACCCTGTATCTATACACGACCAGGGTTGGAGACCACCATGTATCTATACAGGACCAGGGTTGGAGACCACCCTGTATCTATACACGACCAGGGTTGGACCACCCTGTAGCTATACAGGACCAGGGTTGGAGAGTATGATGACCACCCGTCTCTATACACGACCAGGGTTGGAGACCACCCTGTATCTATACACGACCAGGGTTGGAGACCACCCTGTATCTATACACGACCAGGGTTGGAGACCACCCTGTATCTATACACGACCAGGGTTGGAGACCACCCTGTATCTATACACGACCAGGGTTGGAGACCACCCTGTATCTATACACGACCAGGGTTGGAGACCACCCTGTATCTATACACGACCAGGGTTGGAGACCACCCTGTATCTATACACGACCAGGGTTGGAGACCACCCTGTATCTATACACGACCAGGGTTGGAGACCACCCTGTATCTATACACGACCAGGGTTGGAGACCACCCTGTATCTATACACGACCAGGGTTGGAGACCACCCTGTATCTATACACGACCAGGGTTGGAGACCACCCTGTATCTATACACGACCAGGGTTGGACACCACCCTGTAGCTATACAGGACCAGGGTTGGAGAGTACTGATGACCACCCTGTCTCTATACACGACCAGGGTTGGAGACCACCCTGTATCTATACACGACCAGGGTTGGAGACCACCCTGTATCTATACACGACCAGGGTTGGAGACCACCCTGTATGTATACACGACCAGGGTTGGAGACCACCCTGTATCTATACACGACCAGGGTTGGAGACCACCCTGTATCTATACACGACCAGGGTTGGAGACCACCCTGTATCTATACACGACCAGGGTTGGAGACCACCCTGTATCTATACACGACCAGGGTTGGAGACCACCCTGTATCTATACACGACCAGGGTTGGAGACCACCCTGTATCTATACACGACCAGGGTTGGAGACCACCCTGTATCTATTCACGACCAGGGTTGGAGACCACCCTGTATCTATACACGACCAGGGTTGGAGACCGCCCTGTATCTATACACGACCAGGGTTGGAGACCGCCCTGTATCTATACACGACCAGGGTTGGAGACCGCCCTGTATCTATACACGACCAGGGTTGGAGACCGCCCTGTATCTATACACGACCAGGGTTGGAGACCACCCTGTATCTATACACGACCAGGGTTGGAGACCACCCTGTATCTATACACGACCAGGGTTGGAGATCACCCTGTATCTATACACGACCAGGGTTGGAGACCACCCTGTATCTATACACGACCAGGGTTGGAGACCACCCTGTATCTATACAGGAGCAGGGTTGGAGACTACTGATGACCACCCTGTATCTATACAGGACCAGGGTTGGAGACCACTGATGACCACCCTGTAACTATACAGGACCAGGGTTGGAGATTCCCTGTATCTATACAGGACCAGGGTTGGAGACCACTGATGACCACCCTGTATCTATACAGGACCAGGGTTGGAGACCACTGATGACAAACCCGGTACCTCCACAGGGCCAGGGTTGGAGACCACCCTGTAACTATACAGGACCAGGGTTGGAGATTCCCTGTGTCTATACAGGACCAGGGTTGGAGATTCCCTGTATCTATACAGGACCAGGGTTGGAGATCACTGATGACAACCCTGTATCTATACAGTACCAGGGTTGGAGACCACTGATGACAAACCCATTACCTCCACAGGACCAGTGTTGGAGACCACCCTGTATCTATACAGGACCAGGGTTGGAGACCACTGATGACAACCCTGTATCTCCACAGGACCAGGGTTGGAGACCACTGATGAGGTTATATCAAGTCTGGTAATGTAGGGTTAAATAATTCAGCAAGACGTTTTAGATGAGAGGTTCTCCTTGACAGCATAAATGGAGGACAATCTCTACAGTAATAACCAGCCAGGCGACATAAAATACTCTATAACAAAAACATGTTTTCAGTTCACGTGGAAAGTTTGCAAACGTACCGTACTGGGAAAGGATTTGGCAGTGTCATAACAAACAAACGCAGGAGCAGAATCAACAGTTAGCAGAAAGTCAACGTTTGCGGATGTTACTTACAGGAATCTTGTCTTGGCTTGGCGTATTGATGCATTCTGTAAGCGCTACAAACACAGACAGGAGAATAAAGGAACGGTGTCGTTAGACCGGAGGAGAATAATAACGAATAGTAGCAGCAGCTGTACGCGCAGAACTCATCATTATCAGCACGCGCATCTCGGTAATCCGTCAATTTGGGGGAGCAAAGCGACGCGCCTCTCACTTGGCAGGGGACTCAAGATTAGTAGGCTGTGACCTACACACATGTTTCATCTAGATACTTATCAAACTATAGTCTACCTGGAGCTCCCCGTGAATTAATTGGGCTATGAGTCTGAGCTACAGGTTCCGTCGATTCATCAGTCTGTTGATTCTGACTGCCGCGCAGTCCTCGGAAGTTTGGCACACGCTCAACTCATGTTTCACCCAGGTGCGTTGATTGGTCGATGCTCCCTGATAAATTACGGTAACGAGGAACCAGTGGGAACAACCGGGCTCACAGGTGAGGTGATACTGATGGTTTCTACGGCGACGCGCTCAGGGGAATTAAGTGGAAAGCACTGTCATGCACGAAGAAACGCATATTAATAATTGTTGTTTTTCATTACAATGAGACCGAAAATACTACGACCTTTAAATAATGAGCAGTAGGTATCCACGCCTCTTGTTGGTGTTTATTTCTCCATTAAAAGTATGTATCCACGCCTCTTGTACGTGTTCATTTTTCATACATGACAGCGCTTGCCATGTTCCTTCCCTGAGCGCGTAACCGTAGAAACGTTCCAAGTATCAACACACCTGACCGGCTCGAACGCCTTTAACACTGTCCAAGGTGAAATACCTTTTATAGTTGAGCTATTTCGTTTTAATGTTTCTCCAACACGGTAGTCAGAAAGGTAATAAGCATAAAAAGACCATTCAAAACTGTTCCACTGAAATCATCTGATTGGACAAACATCGATATTGTTGATTTAAAACACACACACATATATGCCTCTGACAACTTTTTTTTCTGTCCAAGTCAAGCACTGCTCCTAAATCATGTCCATACTGTATGTGTCCGCTCCTGTAGGGAGTCTATGTCCCGACCCAGACCAGGACCTGTAGAGCCCAGAGAGATGTCACGACCCAGACCAGGACCTGTAGAGCCCAGAGAGATGTCCCGACCCAGACCAGGACCTGTAGAGCCCAGAGAGATGTCCCGACCCAGACCAGGACCTGTAGAGCCCAGAGAGATGTCCCGACCCAGACCAGGACCTGTAGAGCCCAGAGAGATGTTCCGACCCAGACCAGGACCTGTAGAGCCCAGAGAGATGTCCAGACCAGGACCCGTAAAGCCCAGAGAGATGTTCCGGTACAGACCAGGACCTGTAGAGCCCAGAGAGATGTTCCGGTCCAGACCAGGACCTGTAGAGCCCAGAGAGATGTTCCGACCAGGACCTATAGAGCCCAGAGAGATGTTCCGACCAGGACCTGTAGAGCCCAGAGAGATGTTCTGACCCAGACCAGGACCTGTAGAGCCCAGAGAGATGTCCCAACCAGGACCTGTAGAGCCCAGAGAGATGTCCAGACCAGGATCTGTAGAGCCCAGAGAGATGTTCCAACCAGGACCTGTAAAGCCCAGAGAGATGTTCTGACCCAGATCAGGACCTGTAGAGCCCAGAGAGATGTTCCGACCAGGACCTGTAGAGCAAAGAGAGATGTTCCGGTCCAGACCAGGACCTGTAGAGCCCAGAGAGATCTTCCGGTCCAGACCAGGACCTGTAGAGCCCAGAGAGATGTTCTGACCCAGACCAGGACCTGTAGAGTCCAGAGAGATGTCCCGAACCAGACCCAGATCAGGAGTACCAGGCCCCGTGTCGAATAGGGCATCACTGTGTATGGACGATGATTCGCTGACAGCTGTGGCCACCCTGCAGCCACTCCATGTTCCTGCAGACACACACATCATAGACACCTAGTATACACATCACATTATCCAATACACACACATCATAGACACCTAGTGTACACATCACATTATCCAATATAAAAACAATATTGTGCTATACACACACATCATAGATACCTAGTATACACATCACATTATCCAAAACACACACATCATAGACACCTAGTATACACATCACATTATCCAATATACACACCATATTGTGCTATACACACACATCATAGACACCTAGTATACACATCACATTATCCAAAACACACACATCACATTATCCAATATACACACGATATTGTGCTATACACATACTCAGGTACACACAACATCTAATATCACATTATCCAAAACACACACTCAGTCACACACAGCAGGGTCATATATCCTACCACATTATGGAACAGACACACAGCAGGGTCGTATATCCTACCACATTATGGAACAGACACACAGCAGGGTCGTATATCCTACCACATTATGGAACAGACACACAGACAGGTCATATATCCTACCACATTATGGAACAGACACACAGCAGGGTCATATATCCTACCACATTATGGAACAGACACACAGCAGGGTCATATATCCTACCACATTATGGAGCAGACACACAGTGGGGTCATATATCCTACCACATTATGGAACAGACACACAGCAGGATCATATATCCTACCACATTATGGAACAGACACACAGCAGGTCATATATCCTACCACATTATGGAACAGACACACAGCAGGGTCATATATCCTACCACATTATGGAACAGACACACAGCAGGGTCATATATCCTACCACATTATGGAACAGACACACAGACAGGTCATATATCCTACCACATTATGGAACAGACACACAGACAGGTCATATATCCTACCACATTATGGAACAGACACACAGCAGGGTCATATATCCTACCACATTATGGAACAGACACACAGCAGGGTCATATATCCTACCACATTATGGAACAGACACACAGCAGGGTCATATATCCTACCACATTATGGAACAGACACACAGCAGGTCATATATCCTACCACATTATGGAACAGACACACAGCAGGGTCATATATCCTACCACATTATGGAACAGACACACAGCAGGGTCATATATCCTACCACATTATGGAACAGACACACAGACAGGTCATATATCCTACCACATTATGGAACAGACACACAGACAGGTCATATATCCTACCACATTATGGAACAGACACACAGCAGGGTCATATATCCTACCACATTATGGAACAGACACACAGCAGGGTCATATATCCTACCACATTATGGAACAGACACACAGCAGGGTCATATATCCTACCACATTATGGAACAGACACACAGACAGGTCATATATCCTCCCACATTATGGAACAGACACACAGTGTGGTCATATATCCTACCACATTATGGAACAGACACACAGCAGGGTCATACATCCTACCACATTATGGAACAGACACACAGCAGGGTCATATATCCTACCACATTATGGAACAGACACACAGCAGGGTCATATATCCTACCACATTATGGAACAGACACACAGACAGGTCATATATCCTACCACATTATGGAACAGACACACAGACAGGTCATATATCCTACCACATTATGGAACAGACACACAGCAGGGTCATATATCCTACCACATTATGGAACAGACACACAGCAGGGTCATATATCCTACCACATTATGGAACAGACACACAGCAGGGTCATATATCCTACCACATTATGGAACAGACACACAGACAGGTCATATATCCTCCCACATTATGGAACAGACACACAGTGTGGTCATATATCCTACCACATTATGGAACAGACACACAGCAGGGTCATACATCCTACCACATTATGGAACAGACACACAGACAGGTCATATATCCTACCACATTATGGAACAGACACACAGCAGGGTCATATATCCTACCACATTATGGAACAGACACACAGACAGGTCATATATCCTACCACATTATGGAACAGACACACAGCAGGGTCATATATCCTACCACATTATGGAACAGACACACAGCAGGGTCATATATCCTACCACATTATGGAACAGACACACAGCAGGATCATATATCCTACCACATTATGGAACAGACACACAGCAGGGTCATATATCCTACCACATTATGGAACAGACACACAGCAGGGTCATATATCCTACCACATTATGGAACAGACACACAGCAGGATCATATATCCTACCACATTATGGAACAGACACACAGCAGGGTCATATATCCTACCACATTATGGAACAGACACACAGCAGGATCAGCCAGGAGGTGTATGATGTCTAAAAGCGGTGTGATTATTTAGAGAGCATCGCCATAGTGACACTATGTGCTGGATTCAGCACTATAGACAGACTCCCCAGTGTTATAAATATCTAATGGTTTCTAATGGAGGTCCTGCTGTGACTAGTAATACATAGAACTGCCCCCCCCCCACCCCCACCTTGACCTGAAAGCTTTTGGACATCAGAGCAACGTTGAAGGAACCCTATTTTAAGGATAAATATAACCCCCCCTCCCCTGTGACACTTATGGAGAACACCATCACGTTTGTGACAGACACACAGCAGGATCATATAGAGTGGTCATAATGGTTTGTGGATTAAACCACTACAGACGTGAGAAGATAGATTTTCGGGATGTCTCAGGGGTCAATGTATAGAATGTATTATACAAGAGACATCATTCACAAATTCTACAGCACAACATGTACTTTATCTATCCTGTTGATAAAGGAAGGTAGAGTAGAGAGTTCCCATCAGGTCAGTACAGAACCATGTAAAGAGTTCCCATCAGGTCAGTACAGAACCATGTAGAGAGTTCCCATCAGGTCAGTACAGAACCATGTAGAGAGTTCCCATCAGGTCAGTACAGAACCACGTAGAGAGTTCCCATCAGGTCAGTACAGAACCACGTAGAGAGTTCCCATCAGGTCAGTACAGAACCACGTAGAGAGTTCCCATCAGGTCAGTACAGAACCACGTAGAGAGTTCCCATCAGGTCAGTACAGAACCACGTAGAGAGTTCCCATCAGGTCAGTACAGAACCATGTAGAGAGTTCCCATCAGGTCAGTACAGAACCACGTAGAGAGTTCCCATCAGGTCAGTACATAACCATGTAGAGAGTTCCCATCAGGTCAGTACAGAACCATGTAGAGAGTTCCCATCAGTCTGCATGCGCTGAATTCTCTCAATAACAACCATGTGGCTCACACACACACTGAAATGACTGGACACTGGTTCTTACCTGTACAGGAGGGGGGCCTTCCAGTTGCCATGGTGAGACAGACAGACAGACAGAGCGTCCTGTGTGTTGAGTTCAGAGGATATCCTCAATGTGTCCAGGCTTAGTGCTGTAACTAGCAGCAGTTAGGGTTAGAGTGTGTTAGGTTGTGGTCTGGGGTTAATTCCCTAATGGGAGATTAAGGGAGGAGAAACCCTGCTCTAATGACTGTCCTTCTGTTCTGTTCTGTAGAGGTTTACTGGCTATATGGAACTGTTCTGTAGAGGTTTACTGGCTATATGGAACTGTTCTGTAGAGGTTTACTGGCTATATGGAACTGTTCTGTAGAGGTTTACTGGCTATATGGAACTGTTCTGTAGAGGTTTACTGGCTATATGGAACAGTTCTGTAGAGGTTTACTGGCTATATGGAACTGTTCTGTAGAGGTTTACTGGCTATATGGAACTGTTCTGTAGAGGTTTACTGTCTATATGGAACTGTTCTGTAGAGGTTTACTGGCTATATGGAACTGTTCTGTAGAGGTTTACTGGCTATATGGAACTGTTCTGTAGAGGTTTACTGGCTATATGGAACTGTTCTGTAGAGGTTTACTGGCTATATGGAACTGTTCTGTAGAGGTTTACTGGCTATATGGAACTGTTCTGTAGAGGTTTACTGGCTATATGGAACTGTTCTGTAGAGGTTTACTGGCTATATGGAACTGTTCTGTAGAGGTTTACTGGCTATATGGAACTGTTCTGTAGAGGTTTACTGGCTATATGGAACTGTTCTGTAGAGGTTTACTGGCTATATGGAACTGTTCTGTAGAGGTTTACTGGCTATATGGAACTGTTCTGTAGAGGTTTACTGGCTATATGGAACTGTTCTGTAGAGGTTTACTGGCTATATGGAACTGTTCTGTAGAGGTTTACTGGCTATATGGAACTGTTCTGTAGAGGTTTACTGGCTATATGGAACTGTTCTGTAGAGGTTTACTGGCTATATGGAACTGTTCTGTAGAGGTTTACTGGCTATATGGAACTGTTCTGTAGAGGTTTACTGGCTATATGGAACTGTTCTGTAGAGGTTTACTGGCTATATGGAACTGTTCTGTAGAGGTTTACTGGCTATATGGAACTGTTCTGTAGAGGTTTACTGGCTATATGGAACTGTTCTGTAGAGGTTTACTGGCTATATGGAACTGTTCTGTAGAGGTTTACTGGCTATATGGAACTGTTCTGTAGAGGTTTACTGGCTATATGGAACTGTTCTGTAGAGGTTTACTGGCTATATGGAACTGTTCTGTAGAGGTTTACTGGCTATTTGGAACTGTTCTGTAGAGGTTTACTGGCTATTTGGAACTGTTCTGTAGAGGTTTACTGGCTATATGGAACTGTTCTGTAGAGGTTTACTGGCTATATGGAACTGTTCTGTTCTGTAGAGGTTTACTGGCTATATGGAACTGTTCTGTAGAGGTTTACTGGCTATATGGAACTGTTCTGTTCTGTAGAGGTTTACTGGCTATATGGAACTGTTCTGTAGAGGTTTACTGGCTATATGGAACTGTTCTGTTCTGTAGAGGTTTACTGGCTATATGGAACTGTTCTGTAGAGGTTTACTGGCTATATGGAACTGTTCTGTAGAGGTTTACTGGCTATATGGAACTGTTCTGTAGAGGTTTACTGGCTATATGGAACTGTTCTGTAGAGGTTTACTGGCTATATGGAACTGTTCTGTAGAGGTTTACTGGCTATATGGAACTGTTCTGTAGAGGTTTACTGGCTATATGGAACTGTTCTGTAGAGGTTTACTGGCTATATGGAACTGTTCTGTAGAGGTTTACTGGCTATATGGAACTGTTCTGTAGAGGTTTACTGGCTATATGGAACTGTTCTGTTCTGTTGAGGTTTACTGGCTATATGGAACTGTTCTGTAGAGGTTTACTGGCTATATGGAACTGTTCTGTTCTGTAGAGGTTTACTGGCTATATGGAACTGTTCTGTAGAGGTTTACTGGCTATATGGAACTGTTCTGTAGAGGTTTACTGGCTATATGGAACTGTTCTGTAGAGGTTTACTGGCTATATGGAACTGTTCTGTAGAGGTTTACTGGCTATATGGAACTGTTCTGTAGAGGTTTACTGGCTATATGGAACTGTTCTGTAGAGGTTTACTGGCTATATGGAACTGTTCTGTAGAGGTTTACTGGCTATATGGAACTGTTCTGTAGAGGTTTACTGGCTATATGGAACTGTTCTGTAGAGGTTTACTGGCTATATGGAACTGTTCTGTAGAGGTTTACTGGCTATATGGAACTGTTCTGTAGAGGTTTACTGGCTATATGGAACTGTTCTGTAGAGGTTTACTGGCTATATGGAACTGTTCTGTAGAGGTTTACTGGCTATATGGAACTGTTCTGTAGAGGTTTACTGGCTATATGGAACTGTTCTGTAGAGGTTTACTGGCTATATGGAACTGTTCTGTAGAGGTTTACTGGCTATATGGAACTGTTCTGTAGAGGTTTACTGGCTATATGGAACTGTTCTGTAGAGGTTTACTGGCTATATGGAACTGTTCTGTAGAGGTTTACTGGCTATATGGAACTGTTCTGTAGAGGTTTACTGGCTATATGGAACTGTTTTGTAGAGGTTTACTGGCTATATGGAACTGTTCTGTAGAGGTTTACTGGCTATATGGAACTGTTCTGTAGAGGTTTACTGGCTATATGGAACTGTTCTGTAGAGGTTTACTGGCTATATGGAACTGTTCTGTAGAGGTTTACTGGCTATATGGAACTGTTCTGTAGAGGTTTACTGGCTATATGGAACTGTTCTGTAGAGGTTTACTGGCTATATGGAACTGTTCTGTAGAGGTTTACTGGCTATATGGAACTGTTCTGTAGAGGTTTACTGGCTATATGGAACTGTTCTGTAGAGGTTTACTGGCTATATGGAACTGTTCTGTAGAGGTTTACTGGCTATATGGAACTGTTCTGTTCTGTTGAGGTTTACTGGCTATATGGAACTGTTCTGTTCTGTTGAGGTTTACTGGCTATATGGAACTGTTCTGTAGAGGTTTACTGGCTATATGGAACTGTTCTGTAGAGGTTTACTGGCTATATGGAACTGTTCTGTAGAGGTTTACTGGCTATATGGAACTGTTCTGTAGAGGTTTACGGCTATATGGAACTGTTCTGTAGAGGTTTACTGGCTATATGGAACTGTTCTGTAGAGGTTTACCGGCTATATGGAACTGTTCTGTAGAGGTTTACCGGCTATATGGAACTGTTCTGTAGAGGTTTACTGGCTATATGGAACTGTTCTGTAGAGGTTTACCGGCTATATGGAACTGTTCTGTAGAGGTTTACTGGCTATATGGAACTGTTCTGTAGAGGTTTACTGGCTATATGGAACTGTTCTGTAGAGGTTTACTGGCTATATGGAACTGTTCTGTAGAGGTTTACTGGCTATATGGAACTGTTCTGTAGAGGTTTACTGGCTATATGGAACTGTTCTGTAGAGGTTTACTGGCTATATGGAACTGTTCTGTAGAGGTTTACTGGCTATATGGAACTGTTCTGTAGAGGTTTACTGGCTATATGGAACTGTTCTGTAGAGGTTTACTGGCTATATGGAACTGTTCTGTAGAGGTTTACTGGCTATATGGAACTGTTCTGTAGAGGTTTACTGGCTATATGGAACTGTTCTGTAGAGGTTTACTGGCTATATGGAACTGTTCTGTAGAGGTTTACTGGCTATATGGAACTGTTCTGTAGAGGTTTACTGGCTATATGGAACTGTTCTGTAGAGGTTTACTGGCTATATGGAACTGTTCTGTAGAGGTTTACTGGCTATATGGAACTGTTCTGTAGAGGTTTACTGGCTATATGGAACTGTTCTGTAGAGGTTTACTGGCTATATGGAACTGTTCTGTAGAGGTTTACTGGCTATATGGAACTGTTCTGTAGAGGTTTACTGGCTATATGGAACTGTTCTGTAGAGGTTTACTGGCTATATGGAACTGTTCTGTAGAGGTTTACTGGCTATATGGAACTGTTCTGTAGAGGTTTACTGGCTATATGGAACTGTTCTGTAGAGGTTTACTGGCTATATGGAACTGTTCTGTAGAGGTTTACTGGCTATATGGAACTGTTCTGTAGAGGTTTACTGGCTATATGGAACTGTTCTGTAGAGGTTTACTGGCTATATGGAACTGTTCTGTAGAGGTTTACTGGCTATATGGAACTGTTCTGTAGAGGTTTACTGGCTATATGGAACTGTTCTGTAGAGGTTTACTGGCTATATGGAACTGTTCTGTAGAGGTTTACTGGCTATATGGAACTGTTCTGTAGAGGTTTACTGGCTATATGGAACTGTTCTGTAGAGGTTTACTGGCTATATGGAACTGTTCTGTAGAGGTTTACTGGCTATATGGAACTGTTCTGTAGAGGTTTACTGGCTATATGGAACTGTTCTGTAGAGGTTTACTGGCTATATGGAACTGTTCTGTAGAGGTTTACTGGCTATATGGAACTGTTCTGTAGAGGTTTACTGGCTATATGGAACTGTTCTGTAGAGGTTTACTGGCTATATGGAACTGTTCTGTAGAGGTTTACTGGCTATATGGAACTGTTCTGTAGAGGTTTACTGGCTATATGGAACTGTTCTGTAGAGGTTTACTGGCTATATGGAACTGTTCTGTAGAGGTTTACTGGCTATATGGAACTGTTCTGTAGAGGTTTACTGGCTATATGGAACTGTTCTGTTCTGTAGAGGTTTACTGGCTATATGGAACTGTTCTGTAGAGGTTTACTGGCTATATGGAACTGTTCTGTAGAGGTTTACTGGCTATATGGAACTGTTCTGTAGAGGTTTACTGGCTATATGGAACTGTTCTGTTCTGTAGAGGTTTACTGGCTATATGGAACTGTTCTGTAGAGGTTTACTGGCTATATGGAACTGTTCTGTAGAGGTTTACTGGCTATATGGAACTGTTCTGTAGAGGTTTACTGGCTATATGGAACTGTTCTGTAGAGGTTTACTGGCTATATGGAACTGTTCTGTAGAGGTTTACTGGCTATATGGAACTGTTCTGTAGAGGTTTACTGGCTATATGGAACTGTTCTGTAGAGGTTTACTGGCTATATGGAACTGTTCTGTAGAGGTTTACTGGCTATATGGAACTGTTCTGTAGAGGTTTACTGGCTATATGGAACTGTTCTGTAGAGGTTTACTGGCTATATGGAACTGTTCTGTAGAGGTTTACTGGCTATATGGAACTGTTCTGTAGAGGTTTACTGGCTATATGGAACTGTTCTGTAGAGGTTTACTGGCTATATGGAACTGTTCTGTAGAGGTTTACTGGCTATATGGAACTGTTCTGTAGAGGTTTACTGGCTATATGGAACTGTTCTGTAGAGGTTTACTGGCTATATGGAACTGTTCTGTAGAGGTTTACTGGCTATATGGAACTGTTCTGTAGAGGTTTACTGGCTATATGGAACTGTTCTGTAGAGGTTTACTGGCTATATGGAACTGTTCTGTAGAGGTTTACTGGCTATATGGAACTGTTCTGTAGAGGTTTACTGGCTATATGGAACTGTTCTGTAGAGGTTTACTGGCTATATGGAACTGTTCTGTAGAGGTTTACTGGCTATATGGAACTGTTCTGTAGAGGTTTACTGGCTATATGGAACTGTTCTGTTCTGTAGAGGTTTACTGGCTATATGGAACTGTTCTGTAGAGGTTTACTGGCTATATGGAACTGTTCTGTAGAGGTTTACTGGCTATATGGAACTGTTCTGTAGAGGTTTACTGGCTATATGGAACTGTTCTGTAGAGGTTTACTGGCTATATGGAACTGTTCTGTTCTGTAGAGGTTTACTGGCTATATGGAACTGTTCTGTAGAGGTTTACTGGCTATATGGAACTGTTCTGTTCTGTAGAGGTTTACTGGCTATATGGAACTGTTCTGTAGAGGTTTACTGGCTATATGGAACTGTTCTGTAGAGGTTTACTGGCTATATGGAACTGTTCTGTAGAGGTTTACTGGCTATATGGAACTGTTCTGTAGAGGTTTACTGGCTATATGGAACTGTTCTGTAGAGGTTTACTGGCTATATGGAACTGTTCTGTAGAGGTTTACTGGCTATATGGAACTGTTCTGTAGAGGTTTACTGGCTATATGGAACTGTTCTGTAGAGGTTTACTGGCTATATGGAACTGTTCTGTAGAGGTTTACTGGCTATATGGAACTGTTCTGTAGAGGTTTACTGGCTATATGGAACTGTTCTGTAGAGGTTTACTGGCTATATGGAACTGTTCTGTAGAGGTTTACTGGCTATATGGAACTGTTCTGTAGAGGTTTACTGGCTATATGGAACTGTTCTGTAGAGGTTTACTGGCTATATGGAACTGTTCTGTAGAGGTTTACTGGCTATATGGAACTGTTCTGTAGAGGTTTACTGGCTATATGGAACTGTTCTGTAGAGGTTTACTGGCTATATGGAACTGTTCTGTAGAGGTTTACTGGCTATATGGAACTGTTCTGTAGAGGTTTACTGGCTATATGGAACTGTTCTGTAGAGGTTTACTGGCTATATGGAACTGTTCTGTAGAGGTTTACTGGCTATATGGAACTGTTCTGTAGAGGTTTACTGGCTATATGGAACTGTTCTGTAGAGGTTTACTGGCTATATGGAACTGTTCTGTAGAGGTTTACTGGCTATATGGAACTGTTCTGTAGAGGTTTACTGGCTATATGGAACTGTTCTGTAGAGGTTTACTGGCTATATGGAACTGTTCTGTAGAGGTTTACTGGCTATATGGAACTGTTCTGTAGAGGTTTACTGGCTATATGGAACTGTTCTGTAGAGGTTTACTGGCTATATGGAACTGTTCTGTAGAGGTTTACTGGCTATATGGAACTGTTCTGTAGAGGTTTACTGGCTATATGGAACTGTTCTGTAGAGGTTTACTGGCTATATGGAACTGTTCTGTAGAGGTTTACTGGCTATATGGAACTGTTCTGTAGAGGTTTACTGGCTATATGGAACTGTTCTGTAGAGGTTTACTGGCTATATGGAACTGTTCTGTAGAGGTTTACTGGCTATATGGAACTGTTCTGTAGAGGTTTACTGGCTATATGGAACTGTTCTGTAGAGGTTTACTGGCTATATGGAACTGTTCTGTAGAGGTTTACTGGCTATATGGAACTGTTCTGTAGAGGTTTACTGGCTATATGGAACTGTTCTGTAGAGGTTTACTGGCTATATGGAACTGTTCTGTAGAGGTTTACTGGCTATATGGAACTGTTCTGTAGAGGTTTACTGGCTATATGGAACTGTTCTGTAGAGGTTTACTGGCTATATGGAACTGTTCTGTAGAGGTTTACTGGCTATATGGAACTGTTCTGTAGAGGTTTACTGGCTATATGGAACTGTTCTGTAGAGGTTTACTGGCTATATGGAACTGTTCTGTAGAGGTTTACTGGCTATATGGAACTGTTCTGTAGAGGTTTACTGGCTATATGGAACTGTTCTGTAGAGGTTTACTGGCTATATGGAACTGTTCTGTAGAGGTTTACTGGCTATATGGAACTGTTCTGTAGAGGTTTACTGGCTATATGGAACTGTTCTGTCTGTAGAGGTTTACTGGCTATATGGAACTGTTCTGTAGAGGTTTACTGGCTATATGGAACTGTTCTGTTCTGTAGAGGTTTACTGGCTATATGGAACTGTTCTGTAGAGGTTTACTGGCTATATGGAACTGTTCTGTAGAGGTTTACTGGCTATATGGAACTGTTCTGTAGAGGTTTACTGGCTATATGGAACTGTTCTGTTCTGTAGAGGTTTACTGGCTATATGGAACTGTTCTGTAGAGGTTTACTGGCTATATGGAACTGTTCTGTAGAGGTTTACTGGCTATATGGAACTGTTCTGTAGAGGTTTACTGGCTATATGGAACTGTTCTGTAGAGGTTTACTGGCTATATGGAACTGTTCTGTAGAGGTTTACTGGCTATATGGAACTGTTCTGTAGAGGTTTACTGGCTATATGGAACTGTTCTGTAGAGGTTTACTGGCTATATGGAACTGTTCTGTAGAGGTTTACTGGCTATATGGAACTGTTCTGTAGAGGTTTACTGGCTATATGGAACTGTTCTGTAGAGGTTTACTGGCTATATGGAACTGTTCTGTAGAGGTTTACTGGCTATATGGAACTGTTCTGTAGAGGTTTACTGGCTATATGGAACTGTTCTGTAGAGGTTTACTGGCTATATGGAACTGTTCTGTAGAGGTTTACTGGCTATATGGAACTGTTCTGTAGAGGTTTACTGGCTATATGGAACTGTTCTGTAGAGGTTTACTGGCTATATGGAACTGTTCTGTAGAGGTTTACTGGCTATATGGAACTGTTCTGTAGAGGTTTACTGGCTATATGGAACTGTTCTGTAGAGGTTTACTGGCTATATGGAACTGTTCTGTAGAGGTTTACTGGCTATATGGAACTGTTCTGTAGAGGTTTACTGGCTATATGGAACTGTTCTGTAGAGGTTTACTGGCTATATGGAACTGTTCTGTAGAGGTTTACTGGCTATATGGAACTGTTCTGTAGAGGTTTACTGGCTATATGGAACTGTTCTGTAGAGGTTTACTGGCTATATGGAACTGTTCTGTTCTGTAGAGGTTTACTGGCTATATGGAACTGTTCTGTAGAGGTTTACTGGCTATATGGAACTGTTCTGTAGAGGTTTACTGGCTATATGGAACTGTTCTGTAGAGGTTTACTGGCTATATGGAACTGTTCTGTTCTGTAGAGGTTTACTGGCTATATGGAACTGTTCTGTTCTGTAGAGGTTTACTGGCTATATGGAACTGTTCTGTAGAGGTTTACTGGCTATATGGAACTGTTCTGTTCTGTAGAGGTTTACTGGCTATATGGATCTGTTCTGTAGAGGTTTACTGGCTATATGGAACTGTTCTGTAGAGGTTTACTGGCTATATGGAACTGTTCTGTAGAGGTTTACTGGCTATATGGAACTGTTCTGTAGAGGTTTACTGGCTATATGGAACTGTTCTGTTCTGTAGAGGTTTACTGGCTATATGGAACTGTTCTGTTCTGTAGAGGTTTACTGGCTATATGGAACTGTTCTGTAGAGGTTTACTGGCTATATGGAACTGTTCTGTAGAGGTTTACTGGCTATATGGAACTGTTCTGTTCTGTAGAGGTTTACTGGCTATATGGAACTGTTCTTTTCTGTAGAGGTTTACTGGCTATATGGAACTGTTCTGTAGAGGTTTACTGGCTATATGGAACTGTTCTGTAGAGGTTTACTGGCTATATGGAACTGTTCTGTAGAGGTTTACTGGCTATATGGAACTGTTCTGTAGAGGTTTACTGGCTATATGGAACTGTTCTGTAGAGGTTTACTGGCTATATGGAACTGTTCTGTAGAGGTTTACTGGCTATATGGAACTGTTCTGTAGAGGTTTACTGGCTATATGGAACTGTTCTGTAGAGGTTTACTGGCTATATGGAACTGTTCTGTAGAGGTTTACTGGCTATATGGAACTGTTCTGTAGAGGTTTACTGGCTATATGGAACTGTTCTGTAGAGGTTTACTGGCTATATGGAACTGTTCTGTAGAGGTTTACTGGCTATATGGAACTGTTCTGTTCTGTAGAGGTTTACTGGCTATATGGAACTGTTCTGTAGAGGTTTACTGGCTATATGGAACTGTTCTGTAGAGGTTTACTGGCTATATGGAACTGTTCTGTAGAGGTTTACTGGCTATATGGAACTGTTCTGTAGAGGTTTACTGGCTATATGGAACTGTTCTGTAGAGGTTTACTGGCTATATGGAACTGTTCTGTAGAGGTTTACTGGCTATATGGAACTGTTCTGTAGAGGTTTACTGGCTATATGGAACTGTTCTGTAGAGGTTTACTGGCTATATGGAACTGTTCTGTAGAGGTTTACTGGCTATATGGAACTGTTCTGTAGAGGTTTACTGGCTATATGGAACTGTTCTGTAGAGGTTTACTGGCTATATGGAACTGTTCTGTAGAGGTTTACTGGCTATATGGAACTGTTCTGTAGAGGTTTACTGGCTATATGGAACTGTTCTGTAGAGGTTTACTGGCTATATGGAACTGTTCTGTAGAGGTTTACTGGCTATATGGAACTGTTCTGTAGAGGTTTACTGGCTATATGGAACTGTTCTGTAGAGGTTTACTGGCTATATGGAACTGTTCTGTAGAGGTTTACTGGCTATATGGAACTGTTCTGTAGAGGTTTACTGGCTATATGGAACTGTTCTGTAGAGGTTTACTGGCTATATGGAACTGTTCTGTAGAGGTTTACTGGCTATATGGAACTGTTCTGTAGAGGTTTACTGGCTATATGGAACTGTTCTGTAGAGGTTTACTGGCTATATGGAACTGTTCTGTAGAGGTTTACTGGCTATATGGAACTGTTCTGTAGAGGTTTACTGGCTATATGGAACTGTTCTGTAGAGGTTTACTGGCTATATGGAACTGTTCTGTAGAGGTTTACTGGCTATATGGAACTGTTCTGTAGAGGTTTACTGGCTATATGGAACTGTTCTGTAGAGGTTTACTGGCTATATGGAACTGTTCTGTAGAGGTTTACTGGCTATATGGAACTGTTCTGTAGAGGTTTACTGGCTATATGGAACTGTTCTGTAGAGGTTTACTGGCTATATGGAACTGTTCTGTAGAGGTTTACTGGCTATATGGAACTGTTCTGTAGAGGTTTACTGGCTATATGGAACTGTTCTGTAGAGGTTTACTGGCTATATGGAACTGTTCTGTAGAGGTTTACTGGCTATATGGAACTGTTCTGTAGAGGTTTACTGGCTATATGGAACTGTTCTGTAGAGGTTTACTGGCTATATGGAACTGTTCTGTAGAGGTTTACTGGCTATATGGAACTGTTCTGTAGAGGTTTACTGGCTATATGGAACTGTTCTGTAGAGGTTTACTGGCTATATGGAACTGTTCTGTAGAGGTTTACTGGCTATATGGAACTGTTCTGTAGAGGTTTACTGGCTATATGGAACTGTTCTGTAGAGGTTTACTGGCTATATGGAACTGTTCTGTAGAGGTTTACTGGCTATATGGAACTGTTCTGTAGAGGTTTACTGGCTATATGGAACTGTTCTGTAGAGGTTTACTGGCTATATGGAACTGTTCTGTAGAGGTTTACTGGCTATATGGAACTGTTCTGTAGAGGTTTACTGGCTATATGGAACTGTTCTGTAGAGGTTTACTGGCTATATGGAACTGTTCTGTAGAGGTTTACTGGCTATATGGAACTGTTCTGTAGAGGTTTACTGGCTATATGGAACTGTTCTGTAGAGGTTTACTGGCTATATGGAACTGTTCTGTAGAGGTTTACTGGCTATATGGAACTGTTCTGTAGAGGTTTACTGGCTATATGGAACTGTTCTGTAGAGGTTTACTGGCTATATGGAACTGTTCTGTAGAGGTTTACTGGCTATATGGAACTGTTCTGTAGAGGTTTACTGGCTATATGGAACTGTTCTGTAGAGGTTTACTGGCTATATGGAACTGTTCTGTAGAGGTTTACTGGCTATATGGAACTGTTCTGTAGAGGTTTACTGGCTATATGGAACTGTTCTGTAGAGGTTTACTGGCTATATGGAACTGTTCTGTAGGGTTTACTGGATCTAAACACTTGCATTGCCTGCTTCATAAGTTGTCCCTAACTAGGTTCTATATAGAACTGTTCTAACGGTCCGAATGGTGCCATCAAACTGGGTTCATCACTAACAACACATTTATTTTTATCGAGTACATACAATTTAATCGTTTTTCGTATTGGTCCCCGTTCGGAATCAAACCAACAACTCTGTCGCTGCAAGCTCCATGCTCTACCAACTGAGCTCACAGACTACTGTATATCAGAGATGATGTCAATCATAACACAATATATGACCTGGTGTTTCACTCTAGCATATAAACACCTGCGGTCCCACTCTGTTTGACAACCATTAGAGAGAGAGAGGGTCTCTGTCATTAAGAGTATCTGATAAGCTCCTCTGTCCTCATGAACTACACTAAATGCTCTACACTGCCTCCCTCCTTCTCTGTCTCTCTCACATACCACCAGCACAGCACCTCACCCCTGTCTCCGGTTACCCCCAGCTACCCCCCACTAATATAGCCCGTTAAATATTAATGCACAGCTGTATTAACCAGTAATGCTCCATGTTCAACCTGAACCATGTTCAGTCTCTTCTGGTCACATGTTCTCATAGAGACAGACCTACAGACAGGCAGACAGACAGACCTACAGACAGACAGGCAGACAGACCTACAGACAGACAGGCAGACAGACCTATAGACAGACAGGCAGACAGACCTACAGACAGGCAGACAGGCAGACAGGCAGACAGGAGACCTACAGACAGGCAAGACCTACAGACAGACCTACAGACAGGCAGGCAGACCTACAGACAGACCTACAGACAGGCAGGCAGACAGACCTACAGACAGACAGGCAGACAGACCTACAGACAGACAGACAGCAGACCTACAGACAGACAGGCAGACCTACAGACAGGCAGGCAGACCTACAGACAGACAGACAGACCTACAGACAGGCAGACAGGCAGACCTACAGACAGACAGGCAGACAGGCAGGCAGACCTACAGACAGACAGGCAGACCTACAGACAGGCAGGCAGACAGACCTACAGACAGACAGGCAGACAGACAGACAGACAGACCTACAGATAGGCAGACAGGCAGACCTACAGACAGACAAACAGGCAGACAGGCAGGCAGACCTACAGACAGACAGGCAGACCGACGGACAGGCAGAGAGGCTGACCTACAGACAGGCAGACCTACAGACAGGCAGGCAGACAGACAGGCAGACCTACAGACGGCAGACTACAGACAGGCAGACAGGCAGACAGACGACAGGCAGACGACAGACCTATAGACAGGCAGACAGGCAGACGAGAAAGGCAAACAGGCAGGCAGAAAGGCAGACAGGCAGGCGGACGATGGACAGCAGACAGACAGGAGGCAGACAGGCAGACAGACGACGGACAGGCAGACAGGCAGGCAGAAAGGCAGACCAAAAGACTGACGAAGCAGGCAGACAGACAGAGACAGACAGACAGACAGGCAGAACAGAGCAGGCAGAAAGGGGACCAAAAGACTGACAGA
>NW_022264940.1:0-20617 GCF_002021735.2 Oncorhynchus kisutch | reverse complement strand
CCAAAAATTGGAATCCAGCAGTGCATCAAACATGATAGAGCTTATATGGAAAAGTGCTTATTTCTGCATTTCAATGTTTGCTAACCCTTGCTGAAAGAAACAGTCCTACAGTGTTCTTTCATAATCTCGAACTATATACATCACAACAAAAATTTTTTACATCCAGAGTGCATCAAACATGATGTTAGAGCTTGTTTATGGGAAAAGTGCTTATTCTGCATTTGCAATGTTGTAACTTGCTGGAAAAACCGTCGACAGTGGTTTCATAAAAGAATCTCATGTCTCGATAGATCATAACCAAAAAACATTTTTTTATCCAGAGTGCCTCAAACACTTGATTTTAGAGCTTGTTTATGGAAAAAGTGCTTATTTCTGCATTTCAATGCTTGTTACACTTGCTGAAAACAGTCTACAGTGTTTTCATAACATATCGAATAAACATAACAAAAAATTTTTTTTATCCAGAGTGCTTCAACATGATTTAGAGCTTGTATATGGAAAAGTGCTTATTTCTGCATTTCAATGTTGCAACTAGCTGAAAACTGTCCACGGCGTTCATTTCATCTCAACCTAGACACAGCGCAGCAAAAATTGGACATCCAGAGTGCATCAAACATGATTTAGAGCTTGTTTATGGAAAAGTGCTTATTTCTGCATTTCAATGTTGTAACTTGCTGAAAACAGTCTACAGTGTTTTCATAACATCTCGAATAACATAACAAAAACATTTTTTTATCCAGAGTGCTTCAAACATGATTTAGAGCTTGTATATGGAAAAGTGCTTATTTCTGCATTTCAATGTTGCAACTAGCTGAAAAACTGTCCACGGCGTTCATTTCATCTCAACCTAGACACAGCGCAGCAAAAATTGGACATCCAGAGTGCATCAAACATGATTTAGAGCTTGTTTATGGAAAAGTGCTTATTTCTGCATTTCATGTTGTAACTTGCTGAAAACAGTCTACAGTGTTTCATTAACATCTCGAATAAACATAACAAAAACATTTTTTATCCAGAGTGCTTCAAACATGATTTAGAGCTTGTATTATGGAAAAGTGCTTATTTCTGCATTTCAATGTTGCAACTTAGCTGAAAACTATCCACGGTGTTCATTTCATCTCAACCTAGACACAGCGCAGCAAAAATTGGACATCCAGAGTGCATCAAACATGATTTAGAGCTTGTTTATGGAAAAGTGCTTATTTCTGCATTTCAATGTTGTAACTTGCTGAAAACAGTCTACAGTGTTTTCATAACATCTCGAATAAACATAACAAAAACATTTTTTATCCAGAGTGCTTCAAACATGATTTAGAGCTTGTTTATGGAAAAGTGCTTATTTCTGCATTTCAATGTTGTAACTTGCTGAAAACAGTCTACAGTGTTTTCATAACATCTCGAATAAACATAACAAAAACATTTTTTTATCCAGAGTGCTTCAAACATGATTTAGAGCTTGTTATGGAAAAGTGCTTATTTCTGCATTTCAATGTTGTAACTTGCTGAAAACAGTCTACAGTGTTTTCATAACATATCGAATAAACATAACAAAAAAATTTTTTTATCCAGAGTGCTTCAAACATGATTTAGAGCTTGTATATGGAAAAGTGCTTATTTCTGCATTTCAATGTTGCAACTAGCTGAAAACTGTCCACGGCGTTCATTTCATCTCAACCTAGACACAGCGCAGCAAAAATTGGACATCCAGAGTGCATCAAACATGATTTAGAGCTTGTTTATGGAAAAGTGCTTATTTCTGCATTTCAATGTTGTAACTTGCTGAAAACAGTCTACAGTGTTTTCATAACATCTCGAATAAACATAACAAAACATTTTTTTATCCAGAGTGCTTCAAACATGATTAGAGCTTGTATATGGAAAAGTGCTTATTTCTGCATTTCAATGTTGCAACTAGCTGAAAACTGTCCACGGCGTTCATTTCATCTCAACCTAGACACAGCGCAGCAAAAATTGGACATCCAGAGTGCATCAAACATGATTTAGAGCTTGTTTATGGAAAAGTGCTTATTTCTGCATTTCAATGTTGTAACTTGCTGAAAACTATCCACGGTGTTCATTTCATCTCAACTATAGACAGCACAACAAAAATGGACATCCAGAGTGCATCAAACATGATTTAGAGCTTTATTATGGAAAAGTGCTTATTTCTGCATTTCAATGTTGCAACTTGCTGAAAACTATCCACGGTGTTCATTTCATCTCAACTATAGACAGCACAACAAAAATTGGACATCCAGAGTGCATCAAACATGATTTAGAGCTTGTTTATGGAAAAGTGCTTATTTCTGCATTTCAATGTTGTAACTTGCTGAAAACAGTCTACAGTGTTTTCATAACATCTCGAATAAACATAACAAAAACATTTTTTTATCCAGAGTGCTTCAAACATGATTTAGAGCTTGTTTATGGAAAAGTGCTTATTTCTGCATTTCAATGTTGTCACTGCTGAAAACTGTCCACGGTGTTCATTTCATCTCAACTAGACACAGCAACAAAAATTGGACATCCAGAGTGCATCAAACATGATTTAGAGCTTGTTTATGGAAAAGTGCTTATTTCTGCATTTCAATGTTGTAACTTGCTGAAAACAGTCTACAGTGTTTTCATAACATCTCGAATAAACATAACAAAAACATTTTTTTATCCAGAGTGCTTCAAACATGATTTAGAGCTTGTTTATGGAAAAGTGCTTATTTCTGCATTTCAATGTTGTAACTTGCTGAAAACAGTCTACAGTGTTTTCATAACATATCGAATAAACATAACAAAAAATTTTTTTTATCCAGAGTGCTTCAAACATGATTTAGAGCTTGTATATGGAAAAGTGCTTATTTCTGCATTTCAATGTTGCAACTAGCTGAAAACTGTCCACGGCGTTCATTTCATCTCAACCTAGACACAGCGCAGCAAAAATTGGACATCCAGAGTGCATCAAACATGATTTAGAGCTTGTTTATGGAAAAGTGCTTATTTCTGCATTTCAATGTTGTAACTTGCTGAAAACAGTCTACAGTGTTTTCATACATCTCGAATAAACATAACAAAAACATTTTTTTATCCAGAGTGCTTCAAACATGATTTAGAGCTTGTTTATGGAAAAGTGCTTATTTCTGCATTTCAATGTTGCAACTAGCTGAAAACTGTCCACGGCGTTCATTTCATCTCAACCTAGACACAGCGCAGCAAAATTGGACATCCAGAGTGCATCAAACATGATTTAGAGCTTGTTTATGGAAAAGTGCTTATTTCTGCATTTCAATGTTGTAACTTGCTGAAAACTATCCACGGTGTTCATTTCATCTCAACTAGACACAGCACAACAAAAATTGGACATCCAGAGTGCATCAAACATGATTTAGAGCTTGTTTATGGAAAAGTGCTTATTTCTGCATTTCAATGTTGCAACTTGCTGAAAACTATCCACGGTGTTCATTTCATCTCAACTATAGACAGCACAACAAAAATTGGACATCCAGAGTGCATCAAACATGATTTAGAGCTTGTTTATGGAAAAGTGCTTATTTCTGCATTTCAATGTTGTAACTTGCTGAAAACAGTCTACAGTGTTTTCATAACATCTCGAATAAACATAACAAAAACATTTTTTTATCCAGAGTGCTTCAAACATGATTTAGAGCTTGTTTATGGAAAAGTGCTTATTTCTGCATTTCAATGTTGTAACTTGCTGAAAACTATCCACGGTGTTCATTTCATCTCAACCATAGACAGCACAACAAAAATTGGACATCCAGAGTGCATCAAACATGATTTAGAGCTTGTTTATGGAAAAGTGCTTATTTCTGCATTTCAATGTTGTAACTTGCTGAAAACAGTCTACAGTGTTTTCATAACATCTCGAATAAACATAACAAAAACATTTTTTTATCCAGAGTGCTTCAAACATGATTTAGAGCTTGTTTATGGAAAAGTGCTTATTTCTGCATTTCAATGTTGCAACTAGCTGAAAACTGTCCACGGCGTTCATTTCATCTCAACCTAGACACAGCGCAGCAAAAATTGGACATCCAGAGTGCATCAAACATGATTTAGAGCTTGTTTATGGAAAAGTGCTTATTTCTGCATTTCAATGTTGTAACTTGCTGAAAACTAGTCCACAGTGTTTCATTACATCTCAACTAAGACAGCACAACAAAAATTTGACATCCAGAGTGCATCAAACATGATTTAGAGCTTGTTTATGGAAAAGTGCTTATTTCTGCATTTCAATGTTGCAACTTGCTGAAAACTATCCACGGTGTTCATTTCATCTCAACCTATAGACAGCACAACAAAAATTGGACATCCAGAGTGCATCAAACATGATTTAGAGCTTGTTTATGGAAAAGTGCTTATTTCTGCATTTCAATGTTGTAACTTGCTGAAAACAGTCTACAGTGTTTTCATAACATCTCGAATAAACATAACAAAAACATTTTTTTATCCAGAGTGCTTCAAACATGATTTAGAGCTTGTTTATGGAAAAGTGCTTATTTCTGCATTTCAATGTTGTAACTTGCTGAAAACAGTCTACAGTGTTTTCATAACATCTCGAATAAACATAACAAAAACATTTTTTTATCCAGAGTGCTTCAAACATGATTTAGAGCTTGTTTATGGAAAAGTGCTTATTTCTGCATTTCAATGTTGCAACTAGCTGAAAACTGTCCACGGCGTTCATTTCATCTCAACCTAGACACAGCGCAGCAAAAATTGGACATCCAGAGTGCATCAAACATGATTTAGAGCTTGTTTATGGAAAAGTGCTTATTTCTGCATTTCAATGTTGTAACTTGCTGAAAACTATCCACGGTGTTCATTTCATCTCAACTATAGACAGCACAACAAAAATTGGACATCCAGAGTGCATCAAACATGATTTAGAGCTTGTTTATGGAAAAGTGCTTATTTCTGCATTTCAATGTTGCAACTTGCTGAAAACTATCCACGGTGTTCATTTCATCTCAACTATAGACAGCACAACAAAAATTGGACATCCAGAGTGCATCAAACATGATTTAGAGCTTGTTTATGGAAAAGTGCTTATTTCTGCATTTCAATGTTGTAACTTGCTGAAAACAGTCTACAGTGTTTTCATAACATCTCGAATAAACATAACAAAAACATTTTTTTATCCAGAGTGCTTCAAACATGATTTAGAGCTTGTTTATGGAAAAGTGCTTATTTCTGCATTTCAATGTTGTAACTTGCTGAAAACAGTCTACAGTGTTTTCATAACATATCGAATAAACATAACAAAAACATTTTTTTATCCAGAGTGCTTCAAACATGATTTAGAGCTTGTATATGGAAAAGTGCTTATTTCTGCATTTCAATGTTGCAACTAGCTGAAAACTGTCCACGGCGTTCATTTCATCTCAACCTAGACACAGCGCAGCAAAAATTGGACATCCAGAGTGCATCAAACATGATTTAGAGCTTGTTTATGGAAAAGTGCTTATTTCTGCATTTCAATGTTGTAACTTGCTGAAAACAGTCTACAGTGTTTTCATAACATCTCGAATAAACATAACAAAAACATTTTTTTATCCAGAGTGCTTCAAACATGATTTAGAGCTTGTATATGGAAAAGTGCTTATTTCTGCATTTCAATGTTGCAACTAGCTGAAAACTGTCCACGGCGTTCATTTCATCTCAACCTAGACACAGCGCAGCAAAAATTGGACATCCAGAGTGCATCAAACATGATTTAGAGCTTGTTTATGGAAAAGTGCTTATTTCTGCATTTCAATGTTGTAACTTGCTGAAAACAGTCTACAGTGTTTTCATAACATCTCGAATAAACATAACAAAAACATTTTTTTATCCAGAGTGCTTCAAACATGATTTAGAGCTTGTTTATGGAAAAGTGCTTATTTCTGCATTTCAATGTTGCAACTTGCTGAAAACTATCCACGGTGTTCATTTCATCTCAACCTAGACACAGCACAGCAAAAATTGGACATCCAGAGTGCATCAAACATGATTTAGAGCTTGTTTATGGAAAAGTGCTTATTTCTGCATTTCAATGTTGTAACTTGCTGAAAACAGTCTACAGTGTTTTCATAACATCTCGAATAAACATAACAAAAACATTTTTTTATCCAGAGTGCTTCAAACATGATTTAGAGCTTGTTTATGGAAAAGTGCTTATTTCTGCATTTCAATGTTGCAACTAGCTGAAAACTGTCCACGGCGTTCATTTCATCTCAACCTAGACACAGCGCAGCAAAAATTGGACATCCAGAGTGCATCAAACATGATTTAGAGCTTGTTTATGGAAAAGTGCTTATTTCTGCATTTCAATGTTGTAACTTGCTGAAAACAGTCTACAGTGTTTTCATAACATCTCGAATAAACATAACAAAAACATTTTTTTATCCAGAGTGCTTCAAACATGATTTAGAGCTTGTTTATGGAAAAGTGCTTATTTCTGCATTTCAATGTTGCAACTAGCTGAAAACTGTCCACGGCGTTCATTTCATCTCAACCTAGACACAGCGCAGCAAAATTTGGACATCCAGAGTGCATCAAACATGATTTAGAGCTTGTTTATGGAAAAGTGCTTATTTCTGCATTTCAATGTTGCAACTTGCTGAAAACTATCCACGGTGTTCATTTCATCTCAACCTAGACACAGCGCAGCAAAAATTGGACATCCAGAGTGCATCAAACATGATTTAGAGCTTGTTTATGGAAAAGTGCTTATTTCTGCATTTCAATGTTGTAACTTGCTGAAAACAGTCTACAGTGTTTTCATAACATCTCGAATAAACATAACAAAAACATTTTTTTATCCAGAGTGCTTCAAACATGATTTAGAGCTTGTTTATGGAAAAGTGCTTATTTCTGCATTTCAATGTTGCAACTAGCTGAAAACTGTCCACGGCGTTCATTTCATCTCAACCTAGACACAGCGCAGCAAAATTTGGACATCCAGAGTGCATCAAACATGATTTAGAGCTTGTTTATGGAAAAGTGCTTATTTCTGCATTTCAATGTTGCAACTTGCTGAAAACAGTCCACGGTGTTCATTTCATCTCAACCTAGACACAGCGCAGCAAAAATTGGACATCCAGAGTGCATCAAACATGATTTAGAGCTTGTTTATGGAAAAGTGCTTATTTCTGCATTTCAATGTTGTAACTTGCTGAAAACAGTCTACAGTGTTTTCATAACATCTCGAATAAACATAACAAAAACATTTTTTTATCCAGAGTGCTTCAAACATGATTTAGAGCTTGTTTATGGAAAAGTGCTTATTTCTGCATTTCAATGTTGCAACTAGCTGAAAACTGTCCACGGCGTTCATTTCATCTCAACCTAGACACAGCGCAGCAAAAATTGGACATCCAGAGTGCATCAAACATGATTTAGAGCTTGTTTATGGAAAAGTGCTTATTTCTGCATTTCAATGTTGTAACTTGCTGAAAACTATCCACGGTGTTCATTTCATCTCAACTAGACAGCACAACAAAAATTGGACATCCAGAGTGCATCAAACATGATTTAGAGCTTGTTTATGGAAAAGTGCTTATTTCTGCATTTCAATGTTGTAACTTGCTGAAAACAGTCTACAGTGTTTTCATAACATCTCGAATAAACATAACAAAAACATTTTTTTATCCAGAGTGCTTCAAACATGATTTAGAGCTTGTTTATGGAAAAGTGCTTATTTCTGCATTTCAATGTTGTAACTTGCTGAAAACAGTCTACAGTGTTTTCATAACATATCGAATAAACATAACAAAAACATTTTTTTTATCCAGAGTGCTTCAAACATGATTTAGAGCTTGTATATGGAAAAGTGCTTATTTCTGCATTTCAATGTTGCAACTAGCTGAAAACTGTCCACGGCGTTCATTTCATCTCAACCTAGACACAGCGCAGCAAAAATTGGACATCCAGAGTGCATCAAACATGATTTAGAGCTTGTTTATGGAAAAGTGCTTATTTCTGCATTTCAATGTTGTAACTTGCTGAAAACAGTCTACAGTGTTTTCATAACATCTCGAATAAACATAACAAAAACATTTTTTTATCCAGAGTGCTTCAAACATGATTTAGAGCTTGTATATGGAAAAGTGCTTATTTCTGCATTTCAATGTTGCAACTAGCTGAAAACTGTCCACGGCGTTCATTTCATCTCAACCTAGACACAGCGCAGCAAAAATTGGACATCCAGAGTGCATCAAACATGATTTAGAGCTTGTTTATGGAAAAGTGCTTATTTCTGCATTTCAATGTTGTAACTTGCTGAAAACAGTCTACAGTGTTTTCATAACATCTCGAATAAACATAACAAAAACATTTTTTTATCCAGAGTGCTTCAAACATGATTTAGAGCTTGTTTATGGAAAAGTGCTTATTTCTGCATTTCAATGTTGCAACTTGCTGAAAACTATCCACGGTGTTCATTTCATCTCAACCTAGACACAGCGCAGCAAAAATTGGACATCCAGAGTGCATCAAACATGATTTAGAGCTTGTTTATGGAAAAGTGCTTATTTCTGCATTTCAATGTTGTAACTTGCTGAAAACAGTCTACAGTGTTTTCATAACATCTCGAATAAACATAACAAAAACATTTTTTTATCCAGAGTGCTTCAAACATGATTTAGAGCTTGTTTATGGAAAAGTGCTTATTTCTGCATTTCAATGTTGTAACTTGCTGAAAACAGTCTACAGTGTTTTCATAACATCTCGAATAAACATAACAAAAACATTTTTTTATCCAGAGTGCTTCAAACATGATTTAGAGCTTGTTTATGGAAAAGTGCTTATTTCTGCATTTCAATGTTGCAACTTGCTGAAAACTATCCACGGTGTTCATTTCATCTCAACCTAGACACAGCACAGCAAAAATTGGACATCCAGAGTGCATCAAACATGATTTAGAGCTTGTTTATGGAAAAGTGCTTATTTCTGCATTTCAATGTTGCAACTTGCTGAAAACTATCCACGGTGTTCATTTCATCTCAACTATAGACAGCACAACAAAAATTGGACATCCAGAGTGCATCAAACATGATTTAGAGCTTGTTTATGGAAAAGTGCTTATTTCTGCATTTCAATGTTGTAACTTGCTGAAAACAGTCTACAGTGTTTTCATAACATCTCGAATAAACATAACAAAAACATTTTTTTATCCAGAGTGCTTCAAACATGATTTAGAGCTTGTTTATGGAAAAGTGCTTATTTCTGCATTTCAATGTTGTAACTTGCTGAAAACAGTCTACAGTGTTTTCATAACATATCGAATAAACATAACAAAAACATTTTTTTATCCAGAGTGCTTCAAACATGATTTAGAGCTTGTATATGGAAAAGTGCTTATTTCTGCATTTCAATGTTGCAACTAGCTGAAAACTGTCCACGGCGTTCATTTCATCTCAACCTAGACACAGCGCAGCAAAAATTGGACATCCAGAGTGCATCAAACATGATTTAGAGCTTGTTTATGGAAAAGTGCTTATTTCTGCATTTCAATGTTGTAACTTGCTGAAAACTATCCACGGTGTTTCATTTCATCTCAACTATAGACAGCACAACAAAAATTGGACATCCAGAGTGCATCAAACATGATTTAGAGCTTGTATTATGGAAAAGTGCTTATTTCTGCATTTCAATGTTGCAACTTGCTGAAAACTATCCACGGTGTTCATTTCATCTCAACTATAGACAGCACAACAAAAATTGGACATCCAGAGTGCATCAAACATGATTTAGAGCTTGTTTATGGAAAAGTGCTTATTTCTGCATTTCAATGTTGTAACTTGCTGAAAACAGTCTACAGTGTTTTCATAACATCTCGAATAAACATAACAAAAACATTTTTTTATCCAGAGTGCTTCAAACATGATTTAGAGCTTGTTTATGGAAAAGTGCTTATTTCTGCATTTCAATGTTGTAACTTGCTGAAAACAGTCTACAGTGTTTTCATAACATATCGAATAAACATAACAAAAACATTTTTTTATCCAGAGTGCTTCAAACATGATTTAGAGCTTGTATATGGAAAAGTGCTTATTTCTGCATTTCAATGTTGCAACTAGCTGAAAACTGTCCACGGCGTTCATTTCATCTCAACCTAGACACAGCGCAGCAAAAATTGGACATCCAGAGTGCATCAAACATGATTTAGAGCTTGTTTATGGAAAAGTGCTTATTTCTGCATTTCAATGTTGTAACTTGCTGAAAACAGTCTACAGTGTTTTCATAACATCTCGAATAAACATAACAAAAACATTTTTTTATCCAGAGTGCTTCAAACATGATTTAGAGCTTGTTTATGGAAAAGTGCTTATTTCTGCATTTCAATGTTGCAACTAGCTGAAAACTGTCCACGGCGTTCATTTCATCTCAACCTAGACACAGCGCAGCAAAAATTGGACATCCAGAGTGCATCAAACATGATTTAGAGCTTGTTTATGGAAAAGTGCTTATTTCTGCATTTCAATGTTGTAACTTGCTGAAAACTATCCACGGTGTTCATTTCATCTCAACTATAGACAGCACAACAAAAATTGGACATCCAGAGTGCATCAAACATGATTTAGAGCTTGTTTATGGAAAAGTGCTTATTTCTGCATTTCAATGTTGCAACTTGCTGAAAACTATCCACGGTGTTCATTTCATCTCAACTATAGACAGCAGAACAAAAATTGGACATCCAGAGTGCATCAAACATGATTTAGAGCTTGTTTATGGAAAAGTGCTTATTTCTGCATTTCAATGTTGTAACTTGCTGAAAACAGTCTACAGTGTTTTCATAACATCTCGAATAAACATAACAAAAACATTTTTTATCCAGAGTGCTTCAAACATGATTTAGAGCTTGTTTATGGAAAAGTGCTTATTTCTGCATTTCAATGTTGTAACTAGCTGAAAACTGTCCACGGTGTTCATTTCATCTCAACCTAGACACAGCGCAGCAAAAATTGGACATCCAGAGTGCATCAAACATGATTTAGAGCTTGTTTATGGAAAAGTGCTTATTTCTGCATTTCAATGTTGTAACTTGCTGAAAACAGTCTACAGTGTTTTCATAACATATCGAATAAACATAACAAAAACATTTTTTTATCCAGAGTGCTTCAAACATGATTTAGAGCTTGTATATGGAAAAGTGCTTATTTCTGCATTTCAATGTTGCAACTAGCTGAAAACTGTCCACGGCGTTCATTTCATCTCAACCTAGACACAGCGCAGCAAAAATTGGACATCCAGAGTGCATCAAACATGATTTAGAGCTTGTTTATGGAAAAGTGCTTATTTCTGCATTTCAATGTTGTAACTTGCTGAAAACAGTCTACAGTGTTTTCATAACATCTCGAATAAACATAACAAAAACATTTTTTTATCCAGAGTGCTTCAAACATGATTTAGAGCTTGTATATGGAAAAGTGCTTATTTCTGCATTTCAATGTTGCAACTAGCTGAAAACTGTCCACGGCGTTCATTTCATCTCAACCTAGACACAGCGCAGCAAAAATTGGACATCCAGAGTGCATCAAACATGATTTAGAGCTTGTTTATGGAAAAGTGCTTATTTCTGCATTTCAATGTTGTAACTTGCTGAAAACTAGTCCACGGTGTTTCATTACATCTCGAACTATAACATAACAAAAAATTTGACATCCAGAGTGCATCAAACATGATTTAGAGCTTGTATTATGGAAAAGTGCTTATTTCTGCATTTCAATGTTGCAACTTGCTGAAAACTATCCACGGTGTTCATTTCATCTCAACTATAGACAGCACAGCAAAAATTGGACATCCAGAGTGCATCAAACATGATTTAGAGCTTGTTTATGGAAAAGTGCTTATTTCTGCATTTCAATGTTGTAACTTGCTGAAAACAGTCTACAGTGTTTTCATAACATCTCGAATAAACATAACAAAAACATTTTTTTATCCAGAGTGCTTCAAACATGATTTAGAGCTTGTTTATGGAAAAGTGCTTATTTCTGCATTTCAATGTTGTAACTTGCTGAAAACAGTCTACAGTGTTTTCATAACATCTCGAATAAACATAACAAAAACATTTTTTTATCCAGAGTGCTTCAAACATGATTTAGAGCTTGTTTATGGAAAAGTGCTTATTTCTGCATTTCAATGTTGTAACTTGCTGAAAACAGTCTACAGTGTTTTCATAACATATCGAATAAACATAACAAAAACATTTTTTTATCCAGAGTGCTTCAAACATGATTTAGAGCTTGTTTATGGAAAAGTGCTTATTTCTGCATTTCAATGTTGCAACTAGCTGAAAACTGTCCACGGCGTTCATTTCATCTCAACCTAGACACAGCGCAGCAAAAATTGGACATCCAGAGTGCATCAAACATGATTTAGAGCTTGTTTATGGAAAAGTGCTTATTTCTGCATTTCAATGTTGTAACTTGCTGAAAACAGTCTACAGTGTTTTCATAACATCTCGAATAAACATAACAAAAACATTTTTTTATCCAGAGTGCTTCAAACATGATTTAGAGCTTTATTATGGAAAAGTGCTTATTTCTGCATTTCAATGTTGCAACTTGCTGAAAACTATCCACGGTGTTCATTTCATCTCAACTATAGACAGCACAACAAAAATTGGACATCCAGAGTGCATCAAACATGATTTAGAGCTTGTTTATGGAAAAGTGCTTATTTCTGCATTTCAATGTTGTAACTTGCTGAAAACAGTCTACAGTGTTTTCATAACATCTCGAATAAACATAACAAAAACATTTTTTTATCCAGAGTGCTTCAAACATGATTTAGAGCTTGTTTATGGAAAAGTGCTTATTTCTGCATTTCAATGTTGTAACTTGCTGAAAACAGTCTACAGTGTTTTCATAACATATCGAATAAACATAACAAAAACATTTTTTTATCCAGAGTGCTTCAAACATGATTTAGAGCTTGTTTATGGAAAAGTGCTTATTTCTGCATTTCAATGTTGCAACTAGCTGAAAACTGTCCACGGCGTTCATTTCATCTCAACCTAGACACAGCGCAGCAAAAATTGGACATCCAGAGTGCATCAAACATGATTTAGAGCTTGTTTATGGAAAAGTGCTTATTTCTGCATTTCAATGTTGTAACTTGCTGAAAACTATCCACGGTGTTCATTTCATCTCAACTATAGACAGCACAACAAAAATTGGACATCCAGAGTGCATCAAACATGATTTAGAGCTTGTATTATGGAAAAGTGCTTATTTCTGCATTTCAATGTTGCAACTTGCTGAAAACTATCCACGGTGTTCATTTCATCTCAACTATAGACAGCACAACAAAAATTGGACATCCAGAGTGCATCAAACATGATTTAGAGCTTGTTTATGGAAAAGTGCTTATTTCTGCATTTCAATGTTGTAACTTGCTGAAAACAGTCTACAGTGTTTTCATAACATCTCGAATAAACATAACAAAAACATTTTTTTATCCAGAGTGCTTCAAACATGATTTAGAGCTTGTTTATGGAAAAGTGCTTATTTCTGCATTTCAATGTTGTAACTTGCTGAAAACAGTCTACAGTGTTTTCATAACATATCGAATAAACATAACAAAAACATTTTTTTATCCAGAGTGCTTCAAACATGATTTAGAGCTTGTATATGGAAAAGTGCTTATTTCTGCATTTCAATGTTGCAACTAGCTGAAAACTGTCCACGGCGTTCATTTCATCTCAACCTAGACACAGCGCAGCAAAAATTGGACATCCAGAGTGCATCAAACATGATTTAGAGCTTGTTTATGGAAAAGTGCTTATTTCTGCATTTCAATGTTGTAACTTGCTGAAAACAGTCTACAGTGTTTTCATAACATCTCGAATAAACATAACAAAAACATTTTTTTATCCAGAGTGCTTCAAACATGATTTAGAGCTTGTTTATGGAAAAGTGCTTATTTCTGCATTTCAATGTTGCAACTAGCTGAAAACTGTCCACGGCGTTCATTTCATCTCAACCTAGACACAGCGCAGCAAAAATTGGACATCCAGAGTGCATCAAACATGATTTAGAGCTTGTTTATGGAAAAGTGCTTATTTCTGCATTTCAATGTTGTAACTTGCTGAAAACAGTCTACAGTGTTTTCATAACATCTCGAATAAACATAACAAAAACATTTTTTTATCCAGAGTGCTTCAAACATGATTTAGAGCTTGTTTATGGAAAAGTGCTTATTTCTGCATTTCAATGTTGTAACTTGCTGAAAACTATCCACGGTGTTCATTTCATCTCAACCTAGACACAGCGCAGCAAAAATTGGACATCCAGAGTGCATCAAACATGATTTAGAGCTTGTTTATGGAAAAGTGCTTATTTCTGCATTTCAATGTTGTAACTTGCTGAAAACAGTCTACAGTGTTTTCATAACATCTCGAATAAACATAACAAAAACATTTTTTTATCCAGAGTGCTTCAAACATGATTTAGAGCTTGTTTATGGAAAAGTGCTTATTTCTGCATTTCAATGTTGCAACTAGCTGAAAACTGTCCACGGCGTTCATTTCATCTCAACCTAGACACAGCGCAGCAAAAATTGGACATCCAGAGTGCATCAAACATGATTTAGAGCTTGTTTATGGAAAAGTGCTTATTTCTGCATTTCAATGTTGTAACTTGCTGAAAACAGTCTACAGTGTTTTCATAACATCTCGAATAAACATAACAAAAACATTTTTTTATCCAGAGTGCTTCAAACATGATTTAGAGCTTGTTTATGGAAAAGTGCTTATTTCTGCATTTCAATGTTGCAACTAGCTGAAAACTGTCCACGGCGTTCATTTCATCTCAACCTAGACACAGCGCAGCAAAATTGGACATCCAGAGTGCATCAAACATGATTTAGAGCTTGTTTATGGAAAAGTGCTTATTTCTGCATTTCAATGTTGCAACTTGCTGAAAACTGTCCACGGTGTTCATTTCATCTCAACCTAGACACAGCGCAGCAAAAATTGGACATCCAGAGTGCATCAAACATGATTTAGAGCTTGTTTATGGAAAAGTGCTTATTTCTGCATTTCAATGTTGTAACTTGCTGAAAACAGTCTACAGTGTTTTCATAACATCTCGAATAAACATAACAAAAACATTTTTTTATCCAGAGTGCTTCAAACATGATTTAGAGCTTGTTTATGGAAAAGTGCTTATTTCTGCATTTCAATGTTGTAACTTGCTGAAAACAGTCTACAGTGTTTTCATAACATCTCGAATAAACATAACAAAAACATTTTTTTATCCAGAGTGCTTCAAACATGATTTAGAGCTTGTTTATGGAAAAGTGCTTATTTCTGCATTTCAATGTTGCAACTAGCTGAAAACTATCCACGGCTGTTCATTTCATCTCAACCTAGACACAGCGCAGCAAAAATTGGACATCCAGAGTGCATCAAACATGATTTAGAGCTTGTTTATGGAAAAGTGCTTATTTCTGCATTTCAATGTTGTAACTTGCTGAAAACAGTCTACAGTGTTTTCATAACATCTCGAATAAACATAACAAAAACATTTTTTTATCCAGAGTGCTTCAAACATGATTTAGAGCTTGTTTATGGAAAAGTGCTTATTTCTGCATTTCAATGTTGCAACTAGCTGACAACTGTCCACGGCGTTCATTTCATCTCAACCTAGACACAGCGCAGCAAAAATTGGACATCCAGAGTGCATCAAACATGATTTAGAGCTTGTTTATGGAAAAGTGCTTATTTCTGCATTTCAATGTTGTAACTTGCTGAAAACTATCCACGGTGTTCATTTCATCTCAACTATAGACAGCACAACAAAAATTGGACATCCAGAGTGCATCAAACATGATTTAGAGCTTGTTTATGGAAAAGTGCTTATTTCTGCATTTCAATGTTGTAACTTGCTGAAAACAGTCTACAGTGTTTTCATAACATCTCGAATAAACATAACAAAAACATTTTTTTATCCAGAGTGCTTCAAACATGATTTAGAGCTTGTTTATGGAAAAGTGCTTATTTCTGCATTTCAATGTTGTAACTTGCTGAAAACAGTCTACAGTGTTTTCATAACATATCGAATAAACATAACAAAAACATTTTTTTTATCCAGAGTGCTTCAAACATGATTTAGAGCTTGTATATGGAAAAGTGCTTATTTCTGCATTTCAATGTTGCAACTAGCTGAAAACTGTCCACGGCGTTCATTTCATCTCAACCTAGACACAGCGCAGCAAAAATTGGACATCCAGAGTGCATCAAACATGATTTAGAGCTTGTTTATGGAAAAGTGCTTATTTCTGCATTTCAATGTTGTAACTTGCTGAAAACAGTCTACAGTGTTTTCATAACATCTCGAATAAACATAACAAAAACATTTTTTTATCCAGAGTGCTTCAAACATGATTTAGAGCTTGTTTATGGAAAAGTGCTTATTTCTGCATTTCAATGTTGCAACTAGCTGAAAACTGTCCACGGCGTTCATTTCATCTCAACCTAGACACAGCGCAGCAAAAATTGGACATCCAGAGTGCATCAAACATGATTTAGAGCTTGTTTATGGAAAAGTGCTTATTTCTGCATTTCAATGTTGTAACTTGCTGAAAACAGTCTACAGTGTTTTCATAACATCTCGAATAAACATAACAAAAACATTTTTTATCCAGAGTGCTTCAAACATGATTTAGAGCTTGTATTATGGAAAAGTGCTTATTTCTGCATTTCAATGTTGCAACTTGCTGAAAACTATCCACGGTGTTCATTTCATCTCAACCTAGACACAGCGCAGCAAAAATTGGACATCCAGAGTGCATCAAACATGATTTAGAGCTTGTTTATGGAAAAGTGCTTATTTCTGCATTTCAATGTTGTAACTTGCTGAAAACAGTCTACAGTGTTTTCATAACATCTCGAATAAACATAACAAAAACATTTTTTTATCCAGAGTGCTTCAAACATGATTTAGAGCTTGTATATGGAAAAGTGCTTATTTCTGCATTTCAATGTTGCAACTAGCTGAAAACTGTCCACGGCGTTCATTTCATCTCAACCTAGACACAGCGCAGCAAAAATTGGACATCCAGAGTGCATCAAACATGATTTAGAGCTTGTTTATGGAAAAGTGCTTATTTCTGCATTTCAATGTTGTAACTTGCTGAAAACAGTCTACAGTGTTTTCATAACATCTCGAATAAACATAACAAAAACATTTTTTTATCCAGAGTGCTTCAAACATGATTTAGAGCTTGTTTATGGAAAAGTGCTTATTTCTGCATTTCAATGTTGTAACTTGCTGAAAACAGTCTACAGTGTTTCATAACATCTCGAATAACACATAACAAAAACATTTTTTTATCCAGAGTGCTTCAAACATGATTTAGAGCTTGTTTATGGAAAAGTGCTTATTTCTGCATTTCAATGTTGTAACTTGCTGAAAACAGTCTACAGTGTTTTCATAACATATCGAATAAACATAACAAAAACATTTTTTTATCCAGAGTGCTTCAAACATGATTTAGAGCTTTATTATGGAAAAGTGCTTATTTCTGCATTTCAATGTTGCAACTAGCTGAAAACTGTCCACGGCGTTCATTTCATCTCAACCTAGACACAGCGCAGCAAAAATTGGACATCCAGAGTGCATCAAACATGATTTAGAGCTTGTTTATGGAAAAGTGCTTATTTCTGCATTTCAATGTTGTAACTTGCTGAAAACAGTCTACAGTGTTTTCATAACATCTCGAATAAACATAACAAAAACATTTTTTTATCCAGAGTGCTTCAAACATGATTTAGAGCTTGTTTATGGAAAAGTGCTTATTTCTGCATTTCAATGTTGCAACTAGCTGAAAACTGTCCACGGCGTTCATTCATCTCAACCTAGACACAGCGCAGCAAAATTTGGACATCCAGAGTGCATCAAACATGATTTAGAGCTTGTTATGGAAAAGTGCTTATTTCTGCATTTCAATGTTGCAACTAGCTGAAAACTGTCCACGGCGTTCATTTCATCTCAACCTAGACACAGCGCAGCAAAATTGGACATCCAGAGTGCATCAAACATGATTTAGAGCTTGTTTATGGAAAAGTGCTTATTTCTGCATTTCAATGTTGTAACTTGCTGAAAACAGTCTACAGTGTTTTCATAACATCTCGAATAAACATAACAAAAACATTTTTTTATCCAGAGTGCTTCAAACATGATTTAGAGCTTGTTTATGGAAAAGTGCTTATTTCTGCATTTCAATGTTGCAACTAGCTGAAAACTGTCCACGGCGTTCATTTCATCTCAACCTAGACACTGCGCAGCAAATGTTGGACATCCAGAGTGCATCAAACATGATTTAGAGCTTGTTTATGGAAAAGTGCTTATTTCTGCATTTCAATGTTGCAACTTGCTGAAAACTATCCACGGTGTTCATTTCATCTCAACCTAGACACAGCGCAGCAAAAATTGGACATCCAGAGTGCATCAAACATGATTTAGAGTTTGTTTATGGAAAAGTGCTTATTTCTGCATTTCAATGTTGTAACTTGCTGAAAACAGTCTACAGTGTTTTCATAACATCTCGAATAAACATAACAAAAACATTTTTTTATCCAGAGTGCTTCAAACATGATTTAGAGCTTGTTTATGGAAAAGTGCTTATTTCTGCATTTCAATGTTGCAACTAGCTGACAACTGTCCACGGCGTTCATTTCATCTCAACCTAGACACAGCGCAGCAAAAATTGGACATCCAGAGTGCATCAAACATGATTTAGAGCTTGTTTATGGAAAAGTGCTTATTTCTGCATTTCAATGTTGTAACTTGCTGAAAACTATCCACGGTGTTCATTTCATCTCAACTATAGACAGCACAACAAAAATTGGACATCCAGAGTGCATCAAACATGATTTAGAGCTTGTTTATGGAAAAGTGCTTATTTCTGCATTTCAATGTTGTAACTTGCTGAAAACAGTCTACAGTGTTTTCATAACATCTCGAATAAACATAACAAAAACATTTTTTTATCCAGAGTGCTTCAAACATGATTTAGAGCTTGTTTATGGAAAAGTGCTTATTTCTGCATTTCAATGTTGTAACTTGCTGAAAACAGTCTACAGTGTTTTCATAACATATCGAATAAACATAACAAAAACATTTTTTTTATCCAGAGTGCTTCAAACATGATTTAGAGCTTGTATATGGAAAAGTGCTTATTTCTGCATTTCAATGTTGCAACTAGCTGAAAACTGTCCACGGCGTTCATTTCATCTCAACCTAGACACAGCGCAGCAAAAATTGGACATCCAGAGTGCATCAAACATGATTTAGAGCTTGTTTATGGAAAAGTGCTTATTTCTGCATTTCAATGTTGTAACTTGCTGAAAACAGTCTACAGTGTTTTCATAACATCTCGAATAAACATAACAAAACATTTTTTTATCCAGAGTGCTTCAAACATGATTTAGAGCTTGTTTATGGAAAAGTGCTTATTTCTGCATTTCAATGTTGCAACTAGCTGAAAACTGTCCACGGCGTTCATTTCATCTCAACCTAGACACAGCGCAGCAAAAATTGGACATCCAGAGTGCATCAAACATGATTTAGAGCTTGTTTATGGAAAAGTGCTTATTTCTGCATTTCAATGTTGTAACTTGCTGAAAACGTCTCCACGTGTTTCATACATCTCGAATAAACATAACAAAAACATTTTTTATCCAGAGTGCTTCAAACATGATTTAGAGCTTGTTTATGGAAAAGTGCTTATTTCTGCATTTCAATGTTGCAACTTGCTGAAAACTATCCACGGTGTTCATTTCATCTCAACCTAGACACAGCGCAGCAAAAATTGGACATCCAGAGTGCATCAAACATGATTTAGAGCTTGTTTATGGAAAAGTGCTTATTTCTGCATTTCAATGTTGTAACTTGCTGAAAACAGTCTACAGTGTTTTCATAACATCTCGAATAAACATAACAAAAACATTTTTTTATCCAGAGTGCTTCAAACATGATTTAGAGCTTGTTTATGGAAAGTGCTTATTTCTGCATTTCAATGTTGTAACTTGCTGAAAACAGTCTACAGTGTTTTCATAACATATCGAATAAACATAACAAAACATTTTTTTATCCAGAGTGCTTCAAACATGATTTAGAGCTTGTTTATGGAAAAGTGCTTATTTCTGCATTTCAATGTTGCAACTAGCTGAAAACTGTCCACGGCGTTCATTTCATCTCAACCTAGACACAGCGCAGCAAAAATTGGACATTCCAGAGTGCATCAAACATGATTTAGAGCTTGTTATGGAAAAGTGCTTATTTCTGCATTTCAATGTTGTAACTTGCTGAAACTATCCACGGTGTTCATTCATCTCAACTATGAGACATCAACAAAAATTGGACATCCAGAGTGCATCAAACATGATTTAGAGCTTTATTATGGAAAAGTGCTTATTTCTGCATTTCAATGTTGCAACTGCTGAAAACTATCCACGGTGTTCATTCATCTCCAACCTATGCACAGCGCAGCACAAAATTGGACATCCGAGTGCATCAAACATTAGTTTAGAGCTTGTTTATGGACAAAGTGCTATTCGCATTTCAATGTTTGTAACTTGCTGAAAAACAGTCTACAGGTTTTCATAAACATCTCG
>NW_022264939.1:0-20619 GCF_002021735.2 Oncorhynchus kisutch | reverse complement strand
TTGTCATGAAATTAATTAGTGACATTCAAGTTGACATTGGCAAGAGATCAAGCTTGTAATTTAATTGAAATTAAATGACATTGAAGGAGTTCCGTCAAAGCTTGTAAGAATCTCTGGTCTTCTCTTGTGATATATTCAAAGAATATTGAATCTATCTGTAGGCTAATAGTAATAATTGAACCAGTGTTGTGTTCGAGACCACCTAAAGCAAGACCGTTTCAACACCAAGACCGGAGCAAATCGAGCCTGAGTCAAAAACCTGAGGGGGGCCAAGACCAAGTCAAGACCAGACCTGAGGGGGGCCGAGACCGAGTCAAGACCAAGACCTGAGGGGGGCCGAGACCGAGTCAAAACCAAGACCTGAGGGGGCCGAGACCAAGTCAAAACCAAGACCTGAGGGGGGCCAAGACCAAGTCAAGACCAAGACCTGAGGGGGGCCGAGACCATGTCAAGACCAAGACCTGAGGGGGGCCGAGACCAAGTCAAAACCAAGACCTGCGGGGGCCAAGACCAAGTCAAGACCAAGACCTGAGGGGGGCAGAGACCGAGTCAAAACCAAGACCTGAGGGGGGCCGAGACCAAGTCAAGACAAGACCTGAGGGGGGCCGAGACCAAGTCAAGACCAAGACCTGAGGGGGGCCGAGACCAAGTCAGACCGAGACCTGAGGGGGGCCGAGACCGAGTCAAGACCAAGACCTGAGGGTGGCCGAGACGAGTCAAGACCAAGACCTGAGGGGGGCCGAGACCGAGTCAGACCAAAACCTAAGGGGGGGGGGGGCAGAGACCAAGTCAAGACCAAGACCTGAGGGGGGCAGAGACCAAGTCAAGACCGAGACCTGAGGGTGGCAGAAACCGAGTCAAGACAGACCTGAGGGGGACAGAGACCGAGTCAAGACTGAGACCTGAGGGCGGCAGAGACCGAGTCAAGACCAAGATCTGAGGGGGGCCGAGACCAAGTCAAGACCGAGACCTGAGGGCGGCAGAGACCGAGTCAAGACCAAGACCTGAGGGGGGGGGGGCCCAGACCGAGTCAAGACCAAGACCTGAGGGAGGCTGAGCCCGAGTCAAGACCAAGACCTGAGGGAGGCTGAGCCCGAGTCAAGACCAAGACCTGAGGGGGGCCGAGACTGAGTCAAGACCAAGACCTGAGGGGGGCCGAGACCGAGTCAAGACCAAGACCTGAGGGGGGCCGAGACCGAGTCAAGACCAAGACCTGAGGGGGGTCGAGACCGAGTCAAGACCAAGACCTGAGGGGGGCCGAGACCGAGTCAAGACCGAGACCCGAGGGGGGTCGAGACCGAGTCATTTTGTCAAATCGCTACCAAAATAAAGATGTCCAGTATTTCTGTTTCATATTTCAGAAGCAACATATGGATTCTTAAGACATTCAGAATGGTAAAAAATGCAAGCTGAGGGCAATAGAGCCACTGTACAAATGATGAACCAAACACAGTGGGGAACAATGAGGCCTTCTACACCTTCAGAAAAGGGCTAAGGATTATAAAATAATAATAATAATAATTGTAATGATATTTTTTATTTTCCATGATGTTCTGATTTAATCTCTTCAGTTTTTGTTGGAAAGGAAACGGTTAACACTGAAGAGAAAAAAATATCCAATCAGAATTTTCTTGGTGGTCTCTGGGAGATAAATCTAGCTAGCTAAATCAGCCATTAACTAGGCATCAGAAGCTAGATAGAAGGCATCTGCCATTCAACCGTATTAAGGCAACATTTTGGAGTGGCAGTGGAATCAACCAATCACATTTCGACTTGTAATGAGTGGGACCATTTTTACAAAAAAAATAATGGAAACATGCCTTCTCAAAGACAAATAGGTCACTGCACAATAGTGAGCAGTAGTTTTTCCATGGTTTAGCTAGCTATCTTTTGTTGTAGGCTAGTTCACAGTAGCTGCAGCAGGTGTTATTGAAGAGGATGTTGTTGCTAATTTGTTAGCTTGTCCCTTTTCAAGAATAACTTTCTACAAGAAGTTAACCTTTTACTGCAGTGGGTTAAATCAGGGTAACTGAGTGTTTCTTGGTGGTCTTAAACAAATCTACTTTGAACCACCTCACACACATAGTTATAGGCTTTTAAAAAATAAGACACTTGAAATGTATTACATTTGGAGTTTTACACAATATTACACTTTATATGCATCACAGAAAACTGCATTTGTCAGTTTATTATTATTTTTTATTTTTAAATTAATTATGAAATTATGAAAAATATAAATAACATTCCACCCATGAGGCCAAAGAGGGCGCTTTTTGTCATTGACTTCAGGAAAGGTTTGTTTCAAATGATCATCATCTAGTGAGAGGAACTGTGTTTTTATTGGCATCTGCTTCCTGTTGTTAGCCATCTCTTGGAAAAGAACTGGTGTGTTAAACATGGCTGAATTTAACTTTAGGTCACCCGTTACTTTGTGTGATAAATGTGAAATGTTTTTTGCAAAGGTAAGTAATAGTTTTGATTGGGAAATGCTTCGCCTAATGGTTGTGTTTTTGTATTCTTATGATTGGGACCTACTGGCTTAATATGTCCGAGTGAATGGACTGCTTATCCTTTAACACCACACTGTGTGTGACTGCTGTCTTTTCCATCGGCCCTATGCAGTGGTGTAGTGGTGCTTTAACACCACGCTGTGTGTGACTGCTGTCTTTTCCATCGGCCCAATGCAGTGGTGTAGTGGTGCTTTAACAGCATGCTGTGTGTGACTGCTGTCTTTCCATCGGCCCTATGCAGTGGTGTAGTGGTGCTTTAACACCATGCTGTGTGTGACTGCTGTCTTTTCCATCAGCCCTATGCAGTGGTGCTTTAACACCATGCTGTGTGTGACTGCTGTCTTTTCCATCGGCCCTATGCAGTGGTGCTTTAACACCATGCTGTGTGTGACTGCTGTCTTTTCCATCGGCCCTATGCAGTGGTGCCTGGAGAAGTGGGTATACTCTAATTTTGTAAAGAATTTCCCCAATGACCCGCCCAGCGAAGGAAAGGCACCCTGAGTTTTCTTATGTCTTTATTTCATTCGTTTTCCACCTGGGGGGTGGGGGCTATACCCCTGATGCAAACAGCACATGATGACAGAAGTGCACATCACAAATAGCCTTCTAATGGAGAGTTCGGACAAAACCTTTTCAATACCTGCTTTGCGTACACATTGTTGCCTTAGTTAGCATTTACTGATAGATATCATCAGGTGAAACGTCTTTATTACCTACCCTACTGGATTTATATATGTGGTATATACAAATACTTGCTTGATATATGTTTTCCAGTTTCTTGAAATACTTTGCAAATGCACTTAGTGGTTAGAGCGTTGGACTAGTAACCGGAAGGTTGCAAGTTCAAACCCCCGAGCTGACAAGGTACAGATCTGTCGTTCTGCCCCTGAACAGGCACTACACCACTGCATAGGGCCGATGGAAAAGACAGCAGTCACACACAGCATGGTGTTAAAGGATAAGCAGTCCATTCACTCGGAACCCACTGTTCCTAGGCCGTCACTGAAAATAAGAATTTGTTCGTAACTGACTTGCCTAGTTTAAAAAAGGTTAAAAAAAATAAAAAAAAATAAAAATGAAAACTGAAATGGTCTACTAATTCCTTTTCAGTGCTTACATTTTCATACTGGTCCTCCGTCTGCGGGAATGAAACCCACACCCTAGCATCTCAAGCCCCATGCTCTACCAACTGAGCCACATCATCACATCTCATAATCACAAACCACTTGATGTCTCAATGTTCTCAATTACTGTATTGGTCATTGTTTTCCTTCATGGTGAAGGAAAGTCTACAGGTACAAACCTAGATGACCAGCCTATGTACAATGCAGTACTGTACATTAAGTAGTTTGTAAGGATGGTAAATTAATACTGCATAAAAAGTGGTTGTTTTACATGTTATTTGATAGAGAAAAATATTTAATTTGATGGGGATGTTTTGTGTCTTTGCCCATAACTTTGCACCTTTAAAATTGTATATCTGCATCAATGTTGTTGTTTTTTACCCCCTTTTTTGTGATATCCGAATTGGTAGTTACAGTCTTGTCCCATTGCTGCAACTCCCGTACGGACTCGGGATAGGCGAAGGTCAAGAGCCATGCGTCCTCCGAAACATGACCCTGCCTAGCCGCACTGCTTCTTGACACACAGTGTGTCAGAGGAAGCACAGTACAGTCGTGGCCAAAAGTTTTGAGAATGACACAAATATAAATTTTCACAAAGTCTGCTGCCTCAGTTTGTATGATGGCAATTTGCATATACTCCAGAATGTTATGAAGAGTGATCAGATTAATTGCAATTAATTGCAAAGTCCCTCTTTGCCATGCAAATGAACTGAATCCCCCAAAAAACATTTCCACTGCATTTCAGCCCTGCCACAAAAGGACCAGCTGACATCATGTCAGTGATTCTCTCGTTAACACAGTGTTGACTGGAGATCACTCTGTCATGCAGATTGAGTTCGAATAACAGACTGGAAGCTTCAAAAGGAGGGTGGTGCTGGGAATCATTGTTCTTCCTCTGTCAATCATGGTTACTTGCAAGGAAACACGTGCCGTCATCATTGCTTTGCACAAAAAGGGCTTCACAGGCAAGGATATTACTGCCAGTAAGATTGCACCTAAATCAACCATTTATCGGATCATTAAGAACTTTAAGGAGAGCGGTTCAATTGTTGTGAAGAAGGCTTCAGGGCACCCAAGAAAGTCCAGCAAGCACCAGGACCGTCTCCTAATGTTGATTCAGCTGTGGGATCTGTGCACCACCAGTACAGAGTTTTCTCAGGAATGGCAGCAGGAAGGTGTGAGTGCATCTACACGCACAGTGAGGCGAAGAAGGGCAGCAAAGAATAAACTTCTCTCCAGGAAAAACATCAGGGACAGACTGATGTTCTGCAAAAGGTACAGGGATGGGACTGCTGAGGACTGGGGTAAAGTCATTTTCTCTGATGAATCCCCTTTCTGATTGTTTGGGGCATCCGGAAAAAAAGCTTGCCCGGAGAAGACAAGGTGAGCGCTACCATCAGTCCTGTGTCATGCCAACAGTAAAGCATCCTGAGACCATTCATGTGTGGGGTTGCTTCTCAGCCAAGGGAGTGGGCTCACTTACAATTTTGCCTAAGAACACAGCCATGAATAAAGAATGGTACCAACACATCCTCCAAGAGCAACTTCTCCCAACCATACAGGAACAGTTGGTGAGGAACAATGCCTTTTCGAGCATGATGGAGTGGCTTGGGGAACAAAACATCAATATTTTGGGTCCATGGCCAGGAAATTCCCCAGACCTTAATCCCATTGAGAGCTTGTGGTCAATCCTCAAGAGGCGGGTGACAAACAAAACCCCCACAAATTCAAACAAACTCCAAGCATTGATTATGCAGGAATGGGCTGCCATCAGTCAGGATGTGACCCAGAAGTTAATTGACAGCATGCCAGGGCGGATTGCATAGGTCTTGAAAAAGAAGGGTCAACACTGCAAGTATTGACACTTTGCATCAACTTCATGTAATTGTCAATAAAAGCCTTTGACACTTATGAAATGCTTGTAATTATACTTCAGTATTCCATAGTAACATCTGACAAAAATATCTAAAGACACTGAAGCAGCAAACTTTGTGGAAATTAATATTTGTATCATTCTCAAAACTTTTGGCCACGACTGTACAACTGGTGACGAAGTCAGCATGCATGTGCCTGGCCCGCCACAAGGAGTCGCTACAGAGCGATGGGACAAGGACATCCCAGCCGGCCAAACGCTGGTCCAATTGTGCGCCGCCTCATGGATCTCCCGGGTAGTCCCCAGCTGTGACACAGCCTGGGATCAAACCCGGGTCTGTAGTGACACCTCAAACCTTAGACCGCTGCGCCACTCGGAAGGCCATAACGGCCTTCATTTTGCTGGACACCAGGAAGAGTACAGGGATCCATAATAAATAAAAAATACCTTTTGATGTAAATGTTTGAGGACAAGGTTATGTTCTTTTTGGATTCCATTAGAATGACAATTGCAGAGAAAGAGACAGGTCTACAACTCTTACAATTCCAACTAATGAATCATGCAAGATAATGTTCTTAATTTTACCTCTAGAGGTGGAGATGCTTAAAAAAGATTTTTTTTTTGCCCGCTCTACAGACGTCTATATAGGTCTGCTAATACTTGTAAAGGCCCAGTGCACAAACATCATATTTTTTATTCATATTTTTTTTACATTCTGATATTTCTGCACCCCTAACTCCTATGTCCCTCGACTGATTTATATGCATTTATGTGCCAGACCACGCCTATGTGAATGTTTATTGGTGAATAACGGCCATATTTTTGTAGGTACTTGTCTGAAAAATATTGGGTGAAGAGACTTTTGTCCATAGATGCCACATATCCAGTTTTGTGCAGATTGGTTATTCGTTGCCAGAAGAGTAGCGTTTTAAGTGTTTTTCACAAAATTCTAAATGGCGGAAATCTATAATGGCGGACCTTATGGGTCCCTGAGACAAATGTGTTCCTTGTGAAGAGAGGGAACTAAGTACCGAATTTCATGACTTTAGGTCAAAAGGGGTGAGGGGTGTGACTTTTCAAAGTTTTCATTTTCAATCTCTTGTTATAGCGCCACCATCTGGCCAATCAGTGTAATTTTGTAAATCCCGGATCTCTATGGCAAGACGTATCATACACCCACCTTTCACTAACATATGAAGGAATAAATGGAGACAGATTCACAGTCCCCTCCCCGATTTCATCATGTGGGACAATAATTATCTGAACGATTGTAGTCTACAGCGCCACAGAAACGTATGGCTCCTACTACAACCATAGAGTCAAAGACTGTGATAGAGTATTCCAGCCAGAGTAAAGACTGGCTCCTAAATACATATCCGGTTGGAAGTACGAAAACTTCCGGTGAACTTCCTGGTTTTGTTTGCATAGCGGCTAACTTTGCTAGCTATATCATTTCCAACTCTTTAAAACGCTCTTTGTATGTCCGTGAGTCAAACTGTGTTGGAAACGTTAAAACGCACTCTCTCGTTGACAAGACCTGCAATGGCTTGCTCTTAGTCATGCAAGTAACGTTAGTTGAAATGTAGTAACTGTTAGCTAACGGCTAACTTGACAGCTAATGTAGCTAGGATAGTAATAGGATGTGCCGTTAGGAAGTTAGCCAGCCAACACTGATTATGTTTCTGCTTATTCGTCTGTTATGCTTCTACTTGTTTTAAATAACTTCTGCGCTATGGACACCGAGGGAATAGAGATCCGTATAAAGACTCCCGTCGGGGATATGGACTCATCCGTGGACTGCCCATCACTTTTGAGCTTCAATGACTTGTTGGTGAGCGCTAGCTACAGTTGCAAAGTTTACAGTTGGCTAGGCTAAGGACCTAGCTAGTTAGCAACTGTTTTGCTTTACCGTTCATATCTTTCTGAATCTATTTTGCAGGTCGCTATAAGGGATGTCATGCCCGAAACCACAATCACTGCGTTTGAATGTAAGTTACCTCATGAAAAGATTGACATTCTGAGATTTCATCAGCCTGGTTTCCTGTTGTGGAGACAGTTTTTCATTACACCAACCAAATGTTTAAGTCCGTTTGGCAGACTTCTACCCAACTATGTTTAGTTACAACTGAAAAGCTCAGTCTACTACTAGTACTCAATTGCTACTTAACTTGCCTTTTTGGCTGTATTGTCCTTAATACCCAATAAGATTGATTGTCTTCAGTTTTTGCACACCAAAAGGATCATGTAGGCTATGTTCCTGGGTGCAAGTTGCCTCTAAGACACTGATCTTGGGTCAGTAGCATTTTTCCCACTAGTGGTAGTGGTTAGGATGGGGAAACTGATCCAAGATCGGTACTAGGGGGAAACGTAGTCCGGACCAAGTTTGTGAAGCCTGGACCATTAGGCCTGCTTCCATTAAAGGCACCATATTTAAACTCTAGTCCTCACATGTCTGATTTTCTTATCCTGTAACTTTAGGATGAATTAATTGCTTTGTTGGATGTTATACATTGGCTTTCACCGTTACAAAGCAGTCATCTATTTAAAGGCAGAATACTCTCCACAGGTGTAGAGCTGTGGTTGAGGTATAACACTCCCGGTACAAGTCACATATACAATTCCCCACTGGATACCAGGGTTCAATCCCTGCATCCACCTTTCCTATTGTGTCCCCCACCTACCAAAACCCCGCTCTGATTTCCATGCTGTTTCAATAAAGTGTCAAAATACTCTCCAAAATATATATATTTGAATACACATCACTGGACCTTGAGTGCTGAAGTTAATAACAGCATTGCTTTGATGGAATCATATTCTTAACAATTTGCTGTATTGATTTTGTTCAAATTAATCCATCTCTATTTAAGCTATCATGATGATGACACAGCCCAGTAACTATAGCTGTTGATGATGACACAGCCCAGTAACTATAGCTGTTGATGATGACACAGCCCAGTAACTATAGCTGTTGATGATGACACAGCCCAGTAACTATAGCTGTTGATGATGACACAGCCCAGTAACTATAGCTGTTGATGATGACACAGCCCAGTAACTATAGCTGTTGATGATGACACAGCCCAGTAACTATAGCTGTTGATGATGACACAGCCCAGTAACTATAGCTGTTGATGATGACACAGCCCAGTAACTATAGCTGTTGATGATGACACAGCCCAGTAACTATAGCTGTTGATGATGACACAGCCCAGTAACTATAGCTGTTGATGATGACACAGCCCAGTAACTATAGCTGTTGATGATGACACAGCCCAGTAACTATAGCTGTTAATGATAACACAGCCCAGTAACTATAGCTGTTAATGATAACACAGTAACTACAGCTGTTAATGATAGCACAGCCCAGTAACTATAGCTGTTGATGATGACACAGCCCAGTAACTATAGCTGTTAATGATAACACAGCCCAGTAACTATAGCTGTTAATGATAACACAGTAACTACAGCTGTTAATGATAGCACAGCCCAGTAACTATAGCTGTTGATGATGACACAGCCCAGTAACTATAGCTGTTAATGATAACACAGCCCAGTAACTATAGCTGTTAATGATAACACAGCCCAGTAACTATAGCTGTTGATGATGACACAGCCCAGTAACTATAGCTGTTGATGATGACACAGCCCAGTAACTATAGCTGTTGATGATGACACAGCCCAGTAACTATAGCTGTTGATGATGACACAGCCCAGTAACTATAGCTGTTAATGATAACACAGCCCAGTAACTACAGCTGTTAATGATAACACAGCTCAGTAACTATAGCTGTTAATGATAACACAGCCCAGTAACTACAGCTGTTAATGATAACACAGCTCAGTAACTATAGCTGTTAATGATAACACAGCCCAGTAACTACAGCTGTTAATGATAACACAGCCCAGTAACTACAGCTGTTAATGATAACACAGCTGAGTAACTACAGCTGTTAATGATAACACAGCTGAGTAACTACAGCTGTTAATGATAACACAGCTGAGTAACTACAGCTGTTAATGATAACACAGCTGAGTAACTACAGCTGTTAATGATAACACAGCCCAGTAACTACAGCTGTTAATGATGACAGCCCAGTGTTAATGATGACACAGCCCAGTGTTAATGATGACACAGCCCAGTAACTATAGCTGTTAATGATGACAGCCCAGTAACTATAGCTGTTAATGATAACACAGCTCAGTAACTACAGCTGTTAATGATAATACAGCTCATTAACTACAGCTGTTAATGATGACACAGCCCAGTGTTAATGATGACACAGCCCAGTAACTATAGCTGTTAATGATGACAGCCCAGTAACTATAGCTGTTAATGATAACACAGCCCAGTAACTATAGCTGTTAATGATAACACAGCCCAGTAACTACAGCTGTTAATGATAACACAGCCCAGTAACTACAGCTGTTAATGATGACACAGCTCAGTAACTACAGCTGTTAATGATGACACAGCCCAGTAACTACAGCTGTTAATGATGACACAGCCCAGTAAATACAGCTGTTAATGATACCACAGCCCAGTAACTACAGCTGTTAATGATGACACAGCCCAGTAACTATAGCTGTTAATGATGACACAGCCCAGTAACTACAGCTGTTAATGATAACACAGCCCAGTAACTACAGCTGTTAATGATGACAGCTCAGTAACTACAGCTGTTAATGATGACACAGCCCAGTAACTACAGCTGTTAATGATGACACAGCCCAGTAACTACAGCTGTTAATGATGACACAGCCCAGTAACTACAGCTGTTAATGATAACACAGCCCAGTAACTATAGCTGTTAATGATAACAGCCCAGTAACTACAGCTGTTAATGATGACACAGCCCAGTAACTACAGATGTTAATGATAACACAGCCCAGTAACTATAGCTGTTAATGATAGCACAGCCCAGTAACTATAGCTGTTAATGATGACACAGCCCAGTAACTACAGCTGTTAATAATAACACAGCCCAGTAACTACAGATGTTAATCTGTGTTTCAGATGAGGATGAGGTGGGCGATAGAATCACTGTGAGGAGTGATGAAGAACTCAAAGCCATGTTGTCATATGTGAGTATTGTTCTCTTCAACATGACACTTTGTTGGACTCCCATACCCCCAGTTTACCTGACTAGCCTCCCATACCCCCAGTTTACCTGACTAGCCTCCCATACCCCCAGTTTACCTGACTAGACTCCCATACCCCCAGTTTACCTGACTACTCTGCCATAACAACAGTTTACCTGACTACTCTGCCATAACAACAGTTTACCTGACTACACTGCCATAACAACAGTTTACCTGACTACTCTGACATAACAACAGTTTACCTGACTACTCTGCCATAACAACAGTTTACCTGACTACTCTGCCATAACAACATTTTACCTGACTACTCTGACATAACAACAGTTTACCTGACTACACTTCCATAACAACAGTGTACCTGACTACTCTGCCATAACAACAGTGTACCTGACTACTCTGCCATAACAACAGTTTACCTGACTACTCTGCCATAACAACAGTTTACCTGACTACACTGCCATAACAACAGTTTACCTGACTACTCTGCCATAACAACAGTGTACCTGACTACACTGCCATAACAACAGTTTACCTGACTACTCTGCCATAACAACAGTGTACCTGACTACTCTGCCATAACAACAGTTTACCTGACTACTCTGCCATAACAACAGTTTACCTGACTACTCTGCCATAACAACAGTTTACCTGACTACTCTGCCATAACAACAGTGTACCTGACTACACTGCCATAACAACAGTTTACCTGACTACTCTGCCATAACAACAGTTTACCTGACTACACTGCCATAACAACAGTTTCCCTGACTACTCTGCCATAACAACAGTTTACCTGACTACTCTGCCATAACAACAGTGTACCTGACTACTCTGCCATAACAACAGTTTAGCTGACTACTCTGCCATAACAACAGTGTACCTGACTACTCTGCCATAACAACAGTGTACCTGACTACTCTGCCATAACAACAGTGTACCTGACTACTCTGCCATAACAACAGTGTACCTGACTACTCTGCCATAACAACAGTGTACCTGACTACTCTGCCATAACAACAGTGTACCTGACTACTCTGCCATAACAGTTTCCCTGACTACTCTGCCATAACAACAGTGTACCTGACTACTCTGCCATAACAACAGTGTACCTGACTACTCTGCCATAACAGTTTCCCTGACTACTCTGCCATAACAACAGTGTACTAAGGGGATGTTTAGTCTCGGTGGGTTTTCCTTGTGCCAAGTGTTATAATCAAGAAGACAAATCATTGAAGTGTTTTCTCCGGCATTTTCGTTTTTGGTCCAGTACACAATTCACGTTCACAAGTCACGTTCACAAGTCACGTTCACAAGTCACGTTCGCAAGTCACGTTCGCAAGTCACATTCACAAGTCACGTTCACAAGTCACGTTCGCAAGTCACGTTCGCAAGTCACGTTCGCAAGTCACGTACGCAAGTCACGTACGCAAGTCACGTACGCAAGTCACGTACGCAAGTCACGTACGCAAGTCACGTACGCAAGTCACGTACGCAAGTCACGTTCGCAAGTCACGTTCGCAAGTCACGTTCGCAAGTCACGTACGCAAGTCACGTTCGCAAGTCACGTACACAAGTCACGTTCGCAAGTCACGTTCGCAAGTCACGTTCGCCACAAGTCACGTTCGCCACAAGTCACGTTCGCCACAAGTCACGTTCGCCACAAGTCACGTTCGCCACAAGTCACGTTCGCCACAAGTCACGTTCGCCACAAGTCACGTACACAAGTCACGTTCGCCACAAGTCACGTTCGCCACAAGTCACGTTCGCCACAAGTCACGTTCGCAAGTCACGTTCACAAGTAGCTTACGCAAGTAAGGTTCGCAAGTAACGTTCACAAGTAACACAGTAATTGTTTATTGCGCATCAACATTTATAACAACAGTTGGTGGAACCGTTTCCATTTTAGGGAGGAACCTTGTGGACGGTGCAGAGGTGAGCTGAGTTCTCCTGGTATTTACAGAGGTCCCAACTTGTAATTACGTTTCCTTTCACATCCTTAAAAAATATATAAATGAACAGTGACATCGTATAGGCTAATTAAAGTTACATTGACGAATAAAAATGCAAATGAAACCCCCCCCCCCCAAAAAAAAATATATTTTCTGGTGTGGTCTTTTTGATTGAGACGACAGCCTTTGTGTTGAATGAGTGTTGCTATGGCCAAAGATTGAAAATAACACTGCATTTGGAAAATAAATTATCTCCTGTTGAAGAATTCTTAAAAATGGAATAAAGTAAATATAATTACTGACCCCGGTATACCATTGAGGCAGCAATTATAACCTTCTTTTTCACTCCGCTATTGAGTGTTTTTTTGTTGAAGGGGGGGGGGGGGGGGGGAGCTATTAAAAATCTATTACAACAGATCTTTTCACCCAGGGCCACAGTGTGCTCATTGCTAAGCAGACTGGTAAAGATGACAAGTAACTCTACATATTTCTGTCTCCTACAACAAAGCACTGTATGTGGGTGATTCCACGCCAGTGGGAGCAGAACATATTTCTGTCTCCTACAACAAAGCACTGTATGTGGGTGATTCCACGCCAGTGGGAGCAGAACATATTTCTGTCCCCTACAACAAAGCACTGTATGTGGGTGATTCCACGCCAGTGGGAGCAGAATATATTTCTGTCCCCTACAACAAAGCACTGTATGTGGGTGATTCCACGCCAGTGGGAGCAGAACATATTTCTGTCCCCTACAACAAAGCACTGTATGTGGGTGATTCCACGCCAGTGGGGGCAGAATATATTTCTGTCTCCTACAACAAAGCACTGTATGTGGGTGATTCCACGCCAGTGGGAGCAGAATATATTTCTGTCTCCTACAACAAAGCACTGTATGTGGGTGATTCCACGCCAGTGGGAGCAGAACATATTTCTGTCTCCTACAACAAAGCACTGTATGTGGGTGATTCCACGCCAGTGGGAGCAGAACATATTTCTGTCTCCTACAACAAAGCACTGTATGTGGGTGATTCCACGCCAGTGGGAGCAGAACATATTTCTGTCTCCTACAACAAAGCACTGTATGTGGGTGATTCCACGCCAGTGGGAGCAGAATATATTTCTGTCTCCTACAACAAAGCACTGTATGTGGGTGATTCCACGCCAGTGGGAGCAGAATATATTTTTGCTATCTCGGATTGTTGTAGCAATTCTCACATAGAAACTTCATTGGGAGGAAGTGTTTTTTTTAAATATATGAAATATATTTTTTTACATTTGTGCCACGTTTGAGAGAATCCTGATGAATGTGTCCGTTGTAGACCCTTTTTAAACCTTTACAATCCTCCTGTAAGACCTTATGCTCCGTGAACCAGACATGTTATACTTCTTATAGTCTGCTTTACCATATGGACTACTAGATAGTATCTAGATTCTTATGTACTTTTTCACATTCATTTATTCCACAGAAAATAATGTAAATGTTTCTGCAAAATTAAAAATGACTTTTGAGATTATTCTTTTTTTAAAATTTTGAATAAATGAATGTGGACATTTTTATTTTAGAATCGGGACATATGTTAGAGCACACTATATGAAGTATAATGCCACCAACCCGTACGGTTCATAGATCGTAAGGTCTTACAGGAAGCATATATAGGTCGATACAATTGCCATGATTTTCTTGTTAAATACAAAATGCAAAAACACAAGTCAAACATCCTTCCTCCCATTGAAGTTCCTATGTGAGAATTGTCAGAACATTACAAAAATATTTTCCACTCCCGCTAACGTGGAATCGCCCGTGTCTGATGTGCCAATCGGTGTCGTCATGGTAACACGTGATCTTTTCGGCAAGTGCCGCCAACCTTCAGTCCTCTGCATTGGACCGGGTTCAGGCAAAAGAGTGACAGCAATAAAATAAAGATGTGTTATTGACTTCACCGAGGCTGCGAAGGGAATTAGACACGTCCACACGTTTTATTTCAGCCTCTGAGCTCAAACGGAGAGAGAAGTGAGGCTTTGTGGACGGATGTACCTTATAGGTCTATGCCTTCATGTTGAGGAAGTAACAGGACACTTGCATGTGTTATGTTTCTATAGAAACCTATCTGTGGTATAGAGACTATACTTGTGTTTGGAACACATCTCTCCTGTTTTTTTTTTGTCTTGTTGATTTACTTTTCAAGTCAGAATCAAGTCAGAATCAATAACGAGGCAATGAGTACCAGTACTGAGTCAATGTGGAGGGGTACCAGTACTGAGTCAATGTGGAGGGGTACCAGTACTGAGTCAATGTGGAGGGGTACCAGTACTGAGTCAATGTGGAGGGGTACCAGTACTGAGTCAATGTGGAGGGGTACCAGTACTGAGTCAATGTGGAGGGGTACCAGTACTGAGTCAATGTGGAGGGGTACCAGTACTGAGTCAATGTGGAGGGGTACCAGTACTGAGTCAATGTGGAGGGGTACCAGTACTGAGTCAATGTGGAGGAGTACCAGTACTGAGTCAATGTGGAGGGGTACCAGTACTGAGTCAGTGTGGAGGGGTACCAGTACTGAGTCAGTGTGGAGGGGTACGAGTACTGAGTCAGTGTGGAGGGGTACCAGTACTGAGTCAGTGTGGAGGGGTACCAGTACTGAGTCAGTGTGGAGGGGTACCAGTACTGAGTCAGTGTGGAGGGGTACCAGTACTGAGTCAGTGTGGAGGGGTACCAGTACTGAGTCAATGTGCAGGGGTACCAGTACTGAGTCAATGTGCAGGGGTACTGAGGTAATGCAGTATCTACATGTGGGTAATAATAAACAGAGTAGCAGCAGCCTATCTGAAAGTGTGTGTGTATAGAGTCTGGTGAGTGTGCATAGAGCCGATGCAAGGTAGTTTGTGTTTGAGGAAGAAGTTGAGCAGAAATATTGATGTGGCAGGATGAGCTATTTGTGTGGACCATTTGGGCACTTAAACCTCGCCAAGTGTACACTTGGTTTAAGATGGACGCTAGGAGAGGCGGGAAGTTAATGGAGTTTTATTGGAGATGTTTGACCGTGACTGATTCAGCCATTATGGATCATGTGAATTCACCATAAGTCTGGCAGTTGACTTTGAGCTCTACGATGACACGAGCACACAGACTGCAAAGATGAGGCTCACCACTGAGGGAAGTGAATCAGATATATCATGACGAAGTCAAGTGGTTTTGCTTCTTTTGTCATATTATTACTCTTGAGATGCAGTAAATCTTTGTGAAATGCGATGAATTGGTGTTTTTGACCCTTAAAACAAGTGGCTTTCAATAGTTCTATCATAGTGGCTCTTCATCAATGAAAGAGCTAATTTCATCTCAGCAGGAACATAATCACACAGAGTAGCTCTATCGCCTGTTTGGTGTGTGTTATTGGCTGAATCCCACGTTACCAGATCTATGTTTCACATCTCCAAACTGACTGAAATATTTGCTTTCCATACGACACAACATTCCCCACCGCCACCGACACAAAAACACATTGCTTCGTCCACATATTTTCGGATGCTGCACAACAAATCTCCAATCTCTCGGTAAAGGAATTTGGGCCCCCTGTAATGGCTTTCTGCTCCTCTCGGGACGAGCGTGTCTGGCGAAAAGCTGCTGATTGCCAGGGAAAATTGTAATACAGGTATATAATATACGCGAGGCAGGCTTCCCGGGCGTCTAATGTAAAGGGTTATGCATTTCAGCAATCCATTTGTATTCATATTCAAAGCATATGGGCTTCTTTGGTTCGCTGCTGTGGCCGTTTGGCCTCCGTAGAGACTCGGGTGCATTCTGCCTGGCTGTCGTTAATTCCAGATGACTGGATAGCCATTGTGCAAAATTAATATGAATTAAGAGAGGCCAATGTATTAGGTGCGTAAGAGGGGGGAAATTCATTAGGTACCTCTCCTCAACACTGTTTCAGAGTAGGAGTGATGAACTACCATTTCATCCATTTCATCTCATATAATTGCCATTTAAAAGGCCAAACAAATCATGTAAAACACTTTAACAGGCCTGTGACGGTCATGGAACTCTAGATGACTGTGATTAGTCTCATAGCAAAAAACACACATTTTCAACCTTTCCTCAGCTCCTGACTGTGTGCTGTCATAGATATATCATTAATAGAACAGGCATCAAGTCAATGATGGCATAATAGGTGGCCAGGTGGCCATTGCGAGGAGCAAAGCAGGAAGGTTGCCCGTCAATATGTGCTGTGATTTGTTGATTCAACTTTACTGAAATAATACCTTCTATTGTATGAACCACATCAGTTAACATCATATGAATTAACATTCTACATTACCATAGCAAATAATGCATCATAATACCAGCCATCGCCAGTGTACTGAGTTTACCAGTCAAACTGCCAGAGTTAGAGGTTCCAAGCCTGTTCTATTCATTGTATTTCTATGTGTGCTGCTGCTGCAGGGAGGGGAGTGTTGTCTAGGCAACCCAAGACTTGTTCGCTACAAAACCAAGGAGCAACAAAGTTCCATCCCATTGTTAAAAGTCCATGTTACCGTAGGAACGGACTGAACTGCACCAAAGCCCGGCCGTCCTGTCTTCAGTCAACTGTTCTTTAAATGGTTATGATGGTCTTTACCTGTAACCGTCGGTTACAGCATTTATACGGTAATTGTGCCAGCCCTACCCTTGAATTTAAAATGCACCTATCGATTAATTATCATCATGTCAATCTTTAACCATCTTCTGTGTATGACTCTCTAAGGACTTTTATTTTGAAAGCCAGACAAAAAATAAATAAAAGGACCATCCTTCAACATGCGAGTCCTGTGAGACATGCCAGTCTTCCAGGCAACTCTAATCATTGCTCGGCACCTTGAATGGCTTGGAGCCGCCGTTGTGAAAGTTAAAGACTGACCCGTGTCAGCTCGTCTACCACGTTACCCCATTCCCCTCCTCCTCCTATCGTATGCCCCCGGAGGTAGCAGCCCTAATTGCATCCCGTGCTCTCCTGTTCCCCCTCCTCGTCTGCTAATGATGATGAGCTTCCTGCAGGCTGGGCCTGCGCTCTCTCCCCTCTCTCTTCTCTCTCTCCCCTCTCTCTCTCTCCTCTCTCCCCTCTCTCTCTCTCTCTCTCTCCTCTCTCTCCTCTCTCTCCTCTCTTCTCTCTCTCCCCTCTCTCTCTCTCTCCTCTCTCTCCTCTCTCTCCTCTCTCCCCTCTCTCTCTCTCCTCTCTCTCTCTCTCCTCTCTCTCCTCTCTCTTCTCTCCTCTCTCTTCCCTCTCTCTCTCTCCTCTCTCTCCCCTCTCTCTCCTCTTTCTCCCCTCTTCTCTCTCTCCCCTCTCTCTCTCCTCTCTCTTCTCTCTCTCCTCTCTCTCTCTCCCCCTCTCTCTCCCCTCTCTCTCTCCTGTCCCCCTAGGCTGAGCGATGGTATTTGTGATCCGACACTGTTTAGTTATTGGCCAACAAAGGGGAATGTCTTTTAATACACCTTTTTAAAAGATTAGGTGGTAATTGTTGCGGTCTTAATCAATAGGGTAGCCGAGTGGAAAATTAAAGGTGTGTGAGAGAGAGAGAGCATGTTGCTGTGTTAGGCCCATTGTTCCTGTTCAGCCTAGTGACAACACCGGAGGGCAAGTGGAGGGATGGGACCTGAGGAGAGGCTGACAGTGATAAATAGGCCTTTTAATAACAGCTGTGCCTCTTGGGGAGCCGTTCAGATCCATTCTGATTCCAAGCTGGCCCTGCCCATCTACATTTAAATATCTAGAGTGATATGCACATCTATACTAGATTGGAAATGTTAGGTTTTTATACACTGACTGACGCATGGTAAAAACTGAGCCACAATCTGTCACACACATTTCTAGCCCCTGCAAGTATCCATCTGCGTCTGTGCTTATGGGTCTGATTGTCAGGGACAAGGTCTCTATGTTCATTTCCAAAGGTCTCAACCCTCCAAAGAAGGAGGTGGGGTTAAACTCACACTCACATGCACATTTTTTAACAGATGGTTTAGTTAACTGAAACATGAATTGCAATGTTGCTTTGGCAGTAGTCTCCAAGGCTCGTGTGTGTGTGTGTGTGTGTGAGAGAGAGAGATCCCAACAGGGTCTAACCGAATGTTCGGTGAGCTGATGACCTGGAGAGGAGGAGGTTGATGCTACAGCCGTTCCTGAACTAGCCCACAGGGCACTAGACTCTACCTGCAGCAGCTTTCAACACAGCATGTGTTTGTTGTAGACTAGGCTATACTCACCACCCTGGTGTTGAGAAAACATTTGGTTAAAAGGGATTTACATTCGCTATCCTCCTCTTCCTCACTGATGATTATTGGGTATCTCTTCCTCTCTCTCCTCAGTACTGCAATAATGTGAAGGAGCAGCGGATGAATGGCCTACTGCCTGAGCCTCTCCAGATATTTCCTCGAGGTATGTTGTGTGTGTGTGTGTTCTGAGCACTACAGTGCTTGGTGCGAGAGAGGGAGGGAGGGAGACTGGGTGCTGGGGTGAGAGAGACTGGAGGGAGGGAGACTGGGTGCTGGGGCGAGAGAGGGAGGGAGACTGGGTGCTGGGGCGAGAGAGGGAGGGAGACTGGGTGCTGGGGCGAGAGAGGGAGGGAGGGAGACTGGGTGCTGGGGCGAGAGAGGGAGGGAGACTGGGTGCTGGGGCGAGAGAGGGAGGGAGACTGGGTGCTGGGGCGAGAGAGGGAGGGAGGGAGACTGGGTGCTGGGGCGAGAGAGGGAGGGAGACTGGGTGCTGGGGCGAGAGAGGGAGGGAGACTGGGTGCTGGGGCGAGAGAGAGAGACTGGGTGCTGGGGAGAGAGTGGTGGGTTCTGGGTAGAGGACTAGAGAACTGTGGGTGCCCATGAGTGGAAAGAATCAACACAGCCACTGCAAAGTAATCAATCAAAATTGCCAGAGCCTTTAACATAGACTTTAATGGTATTGTGTTGAGGAAAATGTGCAGTGTGGCTTCGTTTCCCTCTAAAACTCACTAAAGCTCTAGTTCATTTGTTGTTCCATTTGTGTTGTAATACGTTTTCTCAATGTTTTCACGACTAAGAAAGAAAGTGTTGTTGATGTGTGTTCAGTTTCACCAATGAAACAATGAGTTGTTCCTTGCCTGTCCACTGGGGTCTTGTTCACAGTTGATAAGAGTTAGGATATTACACAATGCGCTATTGTCCTCAAACTCCACTCTGGACCTCAACGCCAGTTCACTGTATGTTTTCATTGTTCCCCTCCAATCAGGGACTGATGTAGACCTGGGACACCAGGTGGGTGTGTAATTAATTATCAGGTAGGACAGAAAAGCCAGCAGGCTCCGGACCTCATAGGGTCAGAGTTGAATACTGCTCTATTGAATACTTGGGAGTATGTTTATGTACAGTGTATAAATAGAAGCTGTTTGTCTTGGAGAAGAGTGTTTGGACATAGTTCCCCACAGCAGAGAGAGAGAGGACATAGTTCCCCACAGCCCATGTCTCCATCTAGTTCAGAGAGAGAGAGAGAGAGAGAGAGGACATAGTTCCCCACAGCCCATGTCTCCATCTAGCAGAGAGAGAGAGAGAGAGGACATAGTTCCCCCACAGCCCGTGTCTCCATCTAGCAGAGAGAGAGAGGACATAGTTCCCCACAGCCCATGTCTCCATCTAGTTCAGAGAGAGAGAGAGAGAGAGGACATAGTTCCCCACAGCCCATGTCTCCATCTAGCTGAGAGAGAGAGAGAGAGGACATAGTTCCCCACAGCCCATGTCTCCATCTAGCTGAGAGAGAGAGGACATAGTTCCCCCAAAGCCCATGTCTCCATCTAGGCAGAGAGAGAGAGAGGACATAGTTCCCCACAGCCCATGTCTCCATCTAGTTCAGAGAGAGAGGACATATTTCCCCACAGCCCATGTCTCCATCTAGCTGAGAGAGAGAGAGAGAGAGAGAGAGAGGACATAGTTCCCCACAGCCCATGTCTCCATCTAGCAGAGAGAGAGAGGACATAGTTCCCCACAGCCCATGTCTCCATCTAGCAGAGAGAGAGAGAGGACATAGTTCCCCACAGCCCATGTCTCCATCTAGCTGAGAGAGGAGAGAGAG
>NW_022264938.1:0-20675 GCF_002021735.2 Oncorhynchus kisutch | reverse complement strand
CAAAAAACACTTAATAGCTCTGCTGAAAACCAGACATTGTTGTTGAATATCACATTCACTTCCTGTAGAGTTTTCACATGGAAAGATATGACACTGTAAGTATTCTTCTGTCTGTATGTTACTAGACTGTCTCATCCCTTACTGTCTGTGTGTTACTAGACTGTCTCATCCCTTACTGACTGTGTGTTATTAGACTGTCTCATCCCTTACTGTCTGTCTGTTATTAGACTGTCTCATCCCTTACTGTCTGTATGTTATTAGACTGTCTCATCCCTTACTGTCTGTGTGTGTTGTTTGACTGTCTTACCCTTACCCCGACACTTGCAGACCTCCAGCATAATGTTGCCTTTAGGAGCAGTCTTGTTGTACCTCCTTACTGTCTGTATGTTATTAGACCTCCTCATCCCTTACTGTCTGTGTGTTGTTTGACTGTCTCATCCCTTACTGTCTGTATGTTACTAGACTGTCTCATCCCTTACTGTCTGTATGTTATTAGACTGTCTCATCCTTACTGTCTGTGTGTTATTAGACTGTCTCATCCCTTACTGTCTGTATGTTATTAGACTGTCTCATCCCTTACTGTCTGTATGTTACTAGACTGTCTCATCCCTTACTGTCTGTCTGTTATTAGACTGTCTAACCTCCTTACTGTCTGTATGTTTTAGACTGTCTCATCCCTTACTGTCTGTATGTTACTAGACTGTCTAACCTCCTTACTGTCTGTATGTTACTAGACTGTCTCATCCCTTACTGTCTGTATGTTACTAGACTGTCTCATCCCTTACTGTCTGTCTGTTATTAGACTGTCTAACCTCCTTACTGTCTGTATGTTATTAGACTGTCTCGTCCCTTACTGTCTGTATGTTACTAGACTGTCTCATCCCTTACTGTCTGTATGTTACTAGACTGTCTCATCCCTTACTGACTGTGTGTTACTAGACTGTCTCATCCCTTACTGTCTGTCTGTTATTAGACTGTCTCATCCCTTACTGTCTGTGTGTTGTTTGACTGTCTCATCCCTTACTGTCTGTGTGTTGTTAGACTGTCTTACCCCGATACCCTTACACTTCAGACCCAGCATAATGTTGCCTTTAGGAGCAGTCTTGTTGTACATGCCACTGCCCATAATGAACACGACTGTGGAAACACAGAAAGACGTCCACCTCTGTTAGACAGAGTTCAGATCAATACTGCTGGTTGATAGAGGCAAGGAGAGAAGGAAGCTCCTCCATGTAGTGGTAACAGTACTCACTGAGAGCCACCACCATGAGGGCTGCAGGGACGCCGAAGGCCAGAGGATAACACTTCTGGGAGTGGATACCACACTCCTGGCCTGGAGGAGGGAACACACATGCTTCTTCTGGCTCAGTGCGCTATTGGATGGAGGAACTGGCCCTATTGCACAGGCATAACCATAGTCAAGTCTGACCAGGCATTGTGTAAGTTTAGGGTTAGTAATGTAAAGTCTGACTAGGTATTGTGTTAGTTTAGGGTTAGTAATGTTGAAGTCTGACTAGGTATTGTGTTAGTTTAGGGTTAGTAATGTAAAGTCTGACTAGGTATTGTGTTAGTTTAGGGTTAGTAATGTCAAGTCTGACCAGGTATTGTGTTAGTTTAGGGTTAGTAATGTCAAGTCTGACCAGGTATTGTGTTAGTTTAGGGTTAGTAGTAGTCAAGTCTGACCAGGTATTGTGTTAGTTTAGGGTTAGTAGTAGTCAAGTCTGACCAGGCATTGTGTTAGTTTAGGGTTAGTAATGTCAAGTCTGACCAGGCATTGTGTTAGTTTAGGGTTAGTAATGTCAAGTCTGACCAGGTATTGTGTTAGTTTAGGGTTAGTAATGTCAAGTCTGACCAGGTATTGTGTTAGTTTAAGGTTAGTAATGTCAAGTCTGACCAGGCATTGTGTTAGTTTAGGGTTAGTAATGTAAAGTCTGACTAGGTATTGTGTTAGTTTAGGGTTAGTAATGTCAAGTCTGACCAGGTATTGTGTTAGTTTAAGGTTAGTAGTAGTGAAGTCTGACCAGGCATTGTGTTAGTTTAGGGTTAGTAATGTAAAGTCTGACCAGGTATTGTGTTAGTTTAGAGTTAGTAGTAGTCAAGTCTGACCAGGTATTGTGTTAGTTTAGAGTTAGTAATGTCAAGTCTGACCAGGCATTGTGTTAGTTTAGGGTTCGTAATGTCAAGTCTGACCAGATATTGTGTTAGTTTAGGGTTATGGTCGTACCTCTGAGGATGGGTGTAATGACAGTAGACAGGAGAACAGGTATTTTGTTAGTTTAGGGTTATGGTCGTACCTCTGAGGATGGGTGTAATGACAGTAGACAGGAGAACAGGTATTGTGTTAGTTTAGGGTTATGGTCGTACCTCTGAGGATGGGTGTAATGACAGTAGACAGGAGACTACCAGCATTGATTGACAGGTAGAAGATGGAGAAGAACGTGCTCCTCTGTTTCTCCTGGAGAATGTATGGACAGGAGGACAGGAGGACAGGAAGACAGGAGACATGGACAGGAGGAGAGGAGACAGGAGGACAGGAGGACAGGAAGACAGGAGACATGGACAGGAGGACAGGAGACAGGAGACATGGACAGGAGGACAGGAGGACAGGAAGACAGGAGGACAGGAAGACAGGAGACATGGACAGGAGGACAGGAGACAGGAAGACAGGAGGACAGGAAGACAGGAGACATGGACAGGAGACAGGAGGACAGGAAGATAGGAGACATGGACAGGAGGACAGGAGGACAGGAGACAGGAGACATGGACAGGAGGACAGGAGGACAGGAAGACAGGAGACATGGACAGGAGGACAGGAGGACATGGACAGGAGGACAGGAGACATGGAGACATGGACAGGAGGACAGGAGGACAGGAGGACAGGAAGACAGGAGACATGGACAGGAGGACAGAAGACAGGAGGACAGGACATGGACAGGAGGACAGGAGACAGGAGGACAGGAAGACAGGAGGACAGGAAGACAGGAGACATGGACAGGAGGACAGGAGACAGGAAGACAGGAGGACAGGAAGACAGGAGACATGGACAGGAGACAGGAGGACAGGAGGACAGGAAGACAGGATACATGGACAGGAGGACAGGAGGACAGGAGGACAGGAGACAGGAGACATGGACAGGAGGACAGGAGGACAGGAGGACAGAGGACAGGAGACATGGACAGGAGGACAGGAGGACAGGAAGACAGGAGGACATGGACAGGAGGACAGGAGACAGGAGACATGGACAGGAGGACAGGAGGACAGGAGGACAGGAGGACAGGAAGACAGGAGACATGGACAGGAGGACAGGAGGACAGGAAGACAGGAGGACAGGAGACATGGACAGGAGGACAGGAGACAGGAGGACAGGAAGACAGGAGGACAGGAGACAGGAGGACAGGAAATAGGAGGACAGGAAGACAGAGAGACACGGACAGGAGGACAGGAGGACAGGAGACATGGACAGAATGACATTAGGACAGGAGACATGGACAGGAGGACAGGAGGACAGGAGACATGGACAGGACGACAGGAGACAGGAGGACAGAAGAACAAGAGGACAGGAGACATGGACAGGAGGTCAGAAGGACAAGAGGACAGGAGACATGGACAGGAGGACAGGAGGACAGGAGACATGGACAGGAGGACAGAGACATGACAGGAGGACAGGAGACAGGGCAAGAAGGACAGGAGACAGGGGACAGGAGACATGGACAGGAGGACAGAGGATAGAGGACAAGGAGGACAAAGGACAGGACAGAAGGACAGGAGACATGGACAGGAGGACAGGAGGACAGGAGGACAGGATACATGACAGGAGGACAGGAGGACAGAAGACATGGACAGGAGACAGGAGGACAGGATACATGGACAGGATACATGGACAGGATACATGGACAGGAGGACAGGAGGACAGAAGACATGGACAGGAGGACAGGAGGACAGGAAGACAGGAGGACAGGATACATGGACAGGAGGACAGGAGGAGAGGAGAGATGGACGGAAGACAGGAGGACAGGAGAGAGAGGACAGGAAGCAGGAGGAGGTGGACAGGAGAAGAGGACAGGAAACATGGATATGAGATCAGGAGGACAGGAGAACAGAGGACAGGAGACATGGACAGGAGGACAGGAGGACGTGAGACATGGACAGGAGAACAGGTTTAGAACTGCAAACATCTGACCTTGACATTTGTATCGAACCATAGCTAGCAGCACCATCTATCTGCTGGAGATGAAAGGTTTTTAGATTCATCCACATTCAACAACATGATGCTCTATAACCTTTGACCTAAATGCACCTTCCAGCAGGTATCCAGGGTTAATGGTTATTAAACCATCTGGGATGTGTTCTGCTGGCTCAGCACTGATAATGACTGAAGTCACGTTGATAAACCATGCTGATCACTACTTCCTGAGTCTGGAGTCTACACTACTGTAAAGACAGAGGTCGGCAGAGACAGACTCTAAAATGGAGTCTACACTACCGTAACGACCGAGGTCGGCAGAGACAGACTCTAAAATGGAGTCTACACTACTGTAAAGACCGAGGTCAGTAGAGACAGACTCTAAAATGTAGTCTACACTACTGTAAAGACCGAGGTCAGTAGAGACAGACTCTAAAATTGAGTCTACACTACTGTAAAGACCAAGGTCGGTAGAGATAGACTCTAAAATGGAGTCTACACTACCGTATAGACCGAGGTTGGTAGAGACAGACTCTAAATGGAGTCTACACTACTGTAAAGACCGAGGTCAGCAGAGACAGACTCTACAATGGAGTCTACACTACTGTAATGGCAAAGGTCAGTAGAGACAGACTTTAAAATGGAGTCTACACTACTGTAAAGACTGAGGTCAGTAGAGACAGACTCTAAAATGGGGTCTACACTACTGTAAAGACCGAGGTCGGTAGAGACAGACTCTAAAATGGAGTCTACACTACAGTAATGACCGAGGTCGGTAGAGACAGACTCTAAAATGGAGTCTACACTACTGTACAGACCGAGGTCGGTAGAGACAGACTCTAAAATGGAGTCTACACTACAGTAATGACCGAGGTCGGTAGAGACAGACTCTAAAATGGCTGCTCCGCTAGCGTTACCAACCTGGTGGTCTTCAAACTGGTCTCCTCCAAAGGCAGCGACACAGGGTTTGATGCCCCCCGTCCCCAGAGCGATGAGGAACAGGCCAACCATAGACATGGCCCTGAGGGGAGAGAACAGCACATCACTTATCAGTTCAACTAATGGAACTCATATCATAGAAGTTGAGTCAACATGAATTGACTAAGTTTACACAACTCAAATATTTTTACAATGCTGTTGTACAGGCTTACATAGGATGTTGTGTTTGGGGTGAACAGTAGATGAACTCACACATGGAAGGTCATGTTGTCAGGGGTCCCGTCCCTGTCTGTGTCTGTGATGTCGTGTATGGCGCTTACTGCCATGACGACCTGTCCCACCGTATAGACGATGGATAAATAGACAATAGTCCTGGGGAGAGAGAGTAAAGAGAGAGGAGAGAGAGAGGGGGAGAGAGGAAAGAGAGAGAGGAAGAGAGGAGAGAGAGAGGAGAGAGAGGAAGAGAGAGGAGAAGAGAGGAGAGAGAGAGGAAGAGAGAGGAGAGAGAGAAGAGAGAGAGGAAAGAGAGAGAGGGAGAGAGAGGAAAGAGAGAGAGAGGAGAGAGAGAGGAAAGAGAGAGAGGAGAGAGAGAGGAAAGAGAGAGAGAGGAGAGAGAGGAAAGAGAGAGAGGAGAGAGAGAGGAAAGAGAGAGAGGGAGAGAGAGAAGGGGAAAAGAGAGAGGAGGAAGGAGAGAGAGAGAAGAGAAGAGGAAAGGAGAGAGAGAGGAGAGAGAGAGAAAGAGAGAGAGGAGAGGAGAGAGAGGAAAGAGAGAGGAGAGAGAGAGGAAAGAGAGAGGGGAGAGAGAGGAAAGAGAGAGGGGAGAGAGAGGAAAGAGAGGAGGGGAGAGAGAGAGAGAAGAGAGAGAGAGGGAAAGAGAGAGGAAAGAGAGAGGATGAAAGAGAGAGATGAAGAGAGAGAGAGAGAGAGAGAAAAGAGGAGAGGGAGAGAGAGAGGAAGAGAGAGAGTAGGAGAGAGAGAGGAAAGAGAGAGAGGGGAGAGATACGAAAGAGAGAGAGGGGAGAGAGAGAGGAAAGAGAGAGGAAAGAGAGAGAGGAGAGAGAGAGGAAGAGAGAGGAAAAGAGAGAGAGAGGAGAGAGAGAAGAAAGAGAGAGGAGAGAGAGAGGAGAGAGAGAGGAAAGAGAGAGAGAGGAGAGAACAATTCGAAAACAAATCCAATTTTGATAAACTCCCATATCTACTGGTGAAATACCACAGTGTGCCATCACAGCAACAAGAAAGGGCAACCAGTGAAGAACAAACACCATTTTAAATACAACCCATATTTATGTTGATTTATTTTCCCTTTTGTACTTTAACCATTTGGAACATCATTAAACAACTGTAATTATACATAATATGTAACTTGTGATTTATGTTTACTGTTAATTTTTAATTTAACTTTTCTTTATTATCTAATTTCATTTGTTTGTTGCTTTGTTTAGTAAAAAGTGTGTGAGGGGGAGAAAAACGAATGAAAAGGGATTTACCAGGAGGGCAGACAACTACAAGTGAGGGAACTACAATCCCCAGATATCCTTAGGAAGATCAGATAATATGTGGATGTACTGGGTTTGGACTCACTTGAACTTCCCCAGCCAGGGAGTCTGCCACTATGGCCCCCAGTATAGGAGTCAGGTAGCAGAGAGCGATGAAGGTGTGATAGATAGAGGTGGCCAGGTCATCATCCCACTTCAGGAAATATGAAGTACAGGACCAACACCGCTAGGGGGGGACAACAGAACCACTCAATATGTCCATCTACAGGACCAACACCGCTAGAGGAGACAACAGAACCACTCAATATGTCCATCTACAGGACCAGTCCTTAACATTGGTCAATGAAATGTAACTACCAAATACTTATTTACATTCTGTAGTAAACACTGCTATCTGTCAACATAGAGAGGTGTGATTGGCTCAGCTCTCTGCTATTTGTCAACATAGAGAGGTGTGATTGGCTCAGCTCTCTGCTATTTGTCAACATAGAGAGGTGTGATTGGCTCAGCTCTCTGCTATTTGTCAACATAGAGAGGTGTGATTGGCTCAGCTCTCTGCTATTTGTCAACATAGAGAGGTGTGATTGGCTCAGCTCTCTGCTATCTGTCAACATAGAGAGGTGTGATTGGCTCAGCTCTCTGCTATTTGTCAACATAGAGAGGTGTGATTGGCTCAGCTCTCTGCTATCTGTCCAACATAGAGAGTGTGATTGGCTCAGCTCTCTGCTATCCTGTCAACATAGAGATGTGTGATTGGCTCAGCTCTCTGCTATTTGTCAACATCGAGAGGTGTGATTGGCTTCAGCTCTCTGCTATCTGTCAACATAGAGAGGTGTGATTGGCTCAGCTCTCTGCTATCTGTCAACATAGAGAGGTGTGATTGGCTCAGCTCTCTGCTATCTGTCAACATAGAGAGGTGTGATTGGCTCAGTTCTCTGCTATCTGTCAACATAGAGAGGTGTGATTGGCTCAGCTCTCTGCTATTTGTCAACATAGAGAGGTGTGATTGGCTCAGCTCTCTGCTATCTGTCAACATAGAGAGGTGTGATTGGCTCAGCTCTCTGCTATTTGTCAACATAGAGAGGTGTGATTGGCTCAGCTCTCTGCTATCTGTCAACATAGAGAGGTGTGATTGGCTCAGCTCTCTGCTATTTGTCAACATAGAGAGGTGTGATTGGCTCAGCTCTCTGCTATCTGTCAACAATAGAGAGGTGTGATTGGCTCAGCTCTCTGCTATCTGTCAACATAGAGAGGTGTGATTGGCCTCAGCTCTCTGCTATTTGTCAACATAGAGAGGTGTGATTGGCTCAGCTCTCTGCTATCTGTCAACATAGAGAGGTGTGATTGGCTCAGCTCTCTGCTATTTGTCAACATAGAGAGGTGTGATTGGCTCAGCTCTCTGCTATCTGTCAACATAGAGAGGTGTGATTGGCTCAGTTCTCTGCTATCTGTCAACATAGAGAGGTGTGATTGGCTCAGCTCTCTGCTATTTGTCAACATAGAGAGGTGTGATTGGCTCAGCTCTCTGCTATCTGTCAACATAGAGAGGTGTGATTGGCTCAGCTCTCTGCTATCCTGTCAACATAGAGAGGGGTGATTGGCTCAGCTCTCTGCTATTTGTCAACATAGAGAGGTGTGATTGGCTCAGCTCTCTGCTATCTGTCAACATAGAGAGGTGTGATTGGCTCAGCTCTCTGCTATTTGTCAACATAGAGAGGTGTGATTGGCTCAGCTCTCTGCTATCTGTCAACATAGAGAGGTGTGATTGGCTCAGTTCTCTGCTATCTGTCAACATAGAGAGGTGTGATTGGCTCAGCTCTCTGCTATTTGTCAACATAGAGAGGTGTGATTGGCTCAGCTCTCTGCTATCTGTCAACATAGAGAGGTGTGATTGGCTCAGCTCTCTGCTATCTGTCAACATAGAGAGGTGTGATTGGCTCAGCTCTCTGCTATCTGTCAACATAGAGAGGTGTGATTGGCTCAGCTCTCTGCTATTTGTCAACATAGAGAGGTGTGATTGGCTCAGCTCTCTGTCAACATAGAGAGGTGTGATGGCTCAGCTCTCTGCTATCTGTCAACATAGAGAGGTGTGATTGGCTCAGCTCTCTGCTATCTGCTCAACATAGAGAGGTGTGATTGGCCTCAGCTCTCTGCTATCTGTCAACATAGAGAGGAGTGATTGGCTCAGCTCTCTGCTATTTGTCAACATAGAGAGGTGTGATTGGCTCAGCTCTCTGCTATTTGTCAACATAGAGAGGTGTGATTGGCTCAGCTCTCTGCTATCTGTCAACATAGAGAGGTGTGATTGGCTCAGCTCTCTGCTATCGGTCAACATAGAGAGGTGTGATTGGCTCCAGCTCTCTGCTATCGGTCAACATAGAGAGGTGTGATTGGCTCAGCTCTCTGCTATCTGTCACATAGAGAGGTGTGATTGGCTCAGCTCTCTGCTATTTGTCAACATAGAGAGGTGTGATTGGCTCAGCTCTCTGCTATTTGTCAACATAGAGAGGTGTGATTGGCTCAGCTCTCTGCTATCTGTCAACATAGAGAGGTGTGATTGGCTCAGCTCTCTGCTATCTGTCAACATAGAGAGGTGTGATTGGCTCAGCTCTCTGCTATCTGTCAACATAGAGAGGTGTGATTGGCTCAGCTCTCTGCTATTTGTCAACATAGAGAGGTGTGGATTGGCTCAGCTCTCTGTCAACATAGAGAGGTGTGATTGGCTCAGCTCTCTGCTATCTGTCAACATAGAGAGGTGTGATTGGCTCAGCTCTCTGCTATCTGTCAACATAGAGAGGTGTGATTGGCTCAGCTCTCTGCTATCTGTCAACATAGAGAGGAGTGATTGGCTCAGCTCTCTGCTATCTGTCAACATAGAGAGGTGTGATTGGCTCAGCTCTCTGCTATCTGTCAACATAGAGAGGTGTGATTGGCTCAGCTCTCTGCTATTTGTCAACATAGAGAGGTGTGATTGGCTCAGCTCTCTGCTATCTGTCAACATAGAGAGGTGTGATTGGCTCAGCTTTCTGCTATCATGTCAACATAGAGAGGTGTGATTGGCTCAGCTCTCTGCTATCTGTCAACATAGAGAGGTGTGATTGGCCTCAGTTCTCTGCTATCTGTCAACATAGAGAGGTGCGATTGGCTCAGCTCTCTGCTATTTGTCAACATAGAGAGGTGTGATTGGCTCAGCTCTCTGCTATCTGTCAACATAGAGAGGTGTGATTGGCTCAGCTCTCTGCTATCTGTCAACATAGAGAGGTGTGATTGGCTCAGCTCTCTGCTATCTGTCAACATAGAGAGGTGTGATTGGCTCAGCTCTCTGCTATTTGTCAACATAGAGAGGTGTGATTGGCTCAGCTCTCTGTCAACATAGAGAGGTGTGATTGGCTCAGCTCTCTGCTATCTGTCAACATAGAGAGGTGTGATTGGCTCAGCTCTCTGCTATCCTGTCAACATAGAGAGGTGTGATTGGCTCAGCTCTCTGCTATCTGTCAACATAGAGAGGAGTGATTGGCTCAGCTCTCTGCTATCTGTCCACATAGAGAGGTGTGATTGGCTCAGCTCTCTGCTATCTGTCAACATAGAGGGTGTGATTGGCTCAGCTCTCTGCTATCTGTCAACATAGAGAGGTGCTGATTGGCTCAGCTCATATATATATACATAGAGAGGTGTGATTGGCTCAGCTCTCTGCTATCTGTCACCATTAGAGAGGTGTGGAATTGGGCTCAGCTCTCTGCTATTTGTCAACATAGAGAGGTGTGATTGGCTCAGCTCTCTGTCAACATAGAAGAGGTGTGATTGGCTTCAGCTCTCTGCTATCTGTCAAATAGAGAGGTGTGATTGGCTCAGCTCTCTGCTATCTGTCAACATAGAGAGGTGTGATTGGCTCAGCTCTCTGCTATCTGTCAACATAGAGAGGAGTGATTGGCTCAGCTCTCTGCTATCGGTCAACATAGAGAGGTGTGATTGGCTCAGCTCTCTGCTATCTGTCAACATAGAGAGGTGTGATTGGCTCAGCTCTCTGCTATTTGTCAACATAGAGAGGTGTGATTGGCTCAGCTCTCTGTCAACATAGAGAGGTGTGATTGGCTCAGCTCTCTGCTATCTGTCAACATAGAGAGGTGTGATTGCTCAGCTCTCTGCTATCTGTCAACATAGAGAGGTGTGATTGGCTCAGCTCTCTGCTATCTGTCAACATAGAGAGGAGTGATTTGGCTCAGCTCTCTGCTATCTGTCAACATAGAGAGGTGTGATTGGCTCAGCTCTCTGCTATCTGTCAACATAGAGAGGTGTGATTGGCTCAGCTCTCTGCTATCTGTCAACATAGAGAGGTGTGATTGGCTCAGCTCTCTGCTATCTGTCAACATAGAGAGGTGGTGATTGGCTCAGCTCTCTGCTATCTGTCAACATAGAGAGGTGTGATTGGCTCAGCTCTCTGCTATTGTCAACATAGAGAGGTGTGATTGGCTCAGCTCTCTGTCAACATAGAGAGGTGTGATTGGCTCAGCTCTCTGCTATCTGTCAACATAGAGAGGTGTGATTGGCTCAGCTCTCTGCTATCTGTCAACATAGAGAGGTGTGATTGGCTCAGCTCTCTGCTATCTGTCAACATAGAGAGGAGTGATTGGCTCAGCTCTCTGCTATCTGTCAACATAGAGAGGTGTGATTGGCTCAGCTCTCTGCTATCTGTCAACATAGAGAGGTGTGATTGGCTCAGCTCTCTGCTATTTGTCAACATAGAGAGGTGTGATTGGCTCAGCTCTCTGCTATCTGTCAACATAGAGAGGTGTGATTGGCTCAGCTCTCTGCTATCGGTCAACATAGATAGGTGTGATTGGCTCAGCTCTCTGCTATCGGTCAACATAGAGAGGTGTGATTGGCTCAGCTCTCTGCTATCTGTCAACATAGAGAGGTGTGATTGGCTCACCTCGCATGCCATAGTAGGAGAAACGTTCACAGAACTCATTGACCACGATGAAGAAGATACTGAGAGGATACCCGCACACATCCACCTGGACACAGAGTAGCAGACACATTTGGAGTTTACCTTATTTGACCAAATCAAATCACATTTTATTTGTCAAATACACTTGTTTAGTAGACGTTATTGCGGGTGTAGCGAAATGCGTGTGTTTCTAGCTCCAACAGTGCAGTAGTATCTAACTAAATGCTTGTGTTTCTAGCTCCAACAGTGCAGTAATATCTAACTAAATGCTTGTGTTTCTAGCTCCAACAGTGCAGTAATATCTAACTAAATGCTTGTGTTTCTAGCTCCAACAGTGCAGTAGTATCTAACTAATGCTTGTGTTCCTAGCTCCAACAGTGCAGTAATATCTAACTAAATGCTTGTGTTTCTAGCTCCAACAGTGCAGTAATATCTAACTAAATGCTTGTGTTTCTAGCTCCAACAGTGCAGTAATATCTAACTAAATGCTTGTGTTTCTAGCTCCAACAGTGCAGTAATATCTAACTAAATGCTTGTGTTTCTAGCTCCAACAGTGCAGTAGTATCTAACTAAATGCTTGTGTTTCTAGCTCCAACAGTGCAGTAATATCTAACTAAATGCTTGTGTTCCTAGCTCCAACAGTGCAGTAGTATCTAACTAAATGCTTGTGTTTCTAGCTCCAACAGTGCAGTAATATCTAACTAAATGCTTGTGTTTCTAGCTCCAACAGTGCAGTAATATCTAACTAAATGCTGTGTTTCTAGCTCCAACAGTGCAGTAGTATCTAACTAAATGCTTGTGTTTCTAGCTCCAAACAGTGCAGTAATATCTAACTAAATGCTTGTGTTTCTAGCTCCAACAGTGCAGTAGTATCTAACTAAATGCTTGTGTTTCTAGCTCCAACAGTGCAGTAATATCTAACTAAATGCTTGTGTTTCTAGCTCCAACAGTGCAGTAGTATCTAACTAAATGCTTTGTGTTCCTAGCTCCAACAGTGCAGTAATATCTAACTAAATGCTTGTGTTTCTAGCTCCAACAGTGGCAGTAATATCTAACTAAATGCTGTGTTCTAGCTCCAACAGTGCAGTAGTATCTAACTAAATGCTTGTGTTTCTAGCTCCAACAGTGCAGTAATATCTAACTAAATGCTTGTGTTTCTAGCTCCAACAGTGCAGTAATATCTAACTAAATGCTTGTGTTTCTAGCTCCAACAGTGCAGTAATATCTAACTAAATGCTTGTGTTTCTAGCTCCAACAGTGCAGTAGTATCTAACTAAATGCTTGTGTTTTCTAGCTCCAACAGTGCAGTAGTATCTAACTAAATGCTTGTGTTTTCTAGCTCCAACAGTGCAGTAGTATCTAACTAAATGCTTGTGTTCCTAGCTCCAACAGTGCAGTAATATCTAACTAAATGCTTGTGTTTTCTAGCTCCAACAGTGGCAGTAATATCTAACTAAATGCTTGTGTTTCTAGCTCCAACAGTGCAGTAATATCTAACTAAATGCTTGTGTTTCTAGCTCCAACAGTGCAGTAATATCTAACTAAATGCTTGTGTTTCTAGCTCCAACAGTGCAGTAATATCTAACTAAATGCTTGTGTTTCTAGCTCCAACAGTGCAGTAGTATCTAACTAAATGCTTGTGTTTCTAGCTCCAACAGTGCAGTAATATCTAACTAAATGCTTGTGTTTCTAGCTCCAACGTGCAGTAATATCTAACTAAATGCTTGTGTTTCTAGCTCCAACAGTGCAGTTAATATCTAACTAAATGCTTGTGTTTCTAGCTCCAAAGTGCAGTAATATCTAACTAAATGCTTGTGTTTCTAGCTTCCCAACAGTGCAGTAATATCTAACTAAATGCTTGTGTTTCTAGCTCCAACAGTGCAGTAATATCTAACTAAATGCTTGTGTTTCTAGCTACAACAGTGCAGTAGTTATCTAACTAAATGCTTGTGTTTCTAGCTCCAACAGTGCAGTAATATCTAACTAAATGCTTGTGTTTCTAGCTCCAACAGTGCAGTAATATCTAACTAAATGCTTGTGGTTTCTAGCCCAACAGTGCAGTAATATCTAACTAAATGCTTGTGTTTCTAGCTCCAACAGTGCAGTAAGTAATATCTTAACTAATGCTTGTGTTTCTAGCTCCAACAGTGCAGTATATCTAACTAAATGCTTGTGTTTCTAGCTCCAACAGTGCAGGTAATATCTAACTAAATTGCTTTGTGTTTTCTAGCTCCAAACAGTGCAGTCGTAGTAGTATCTAACTAAATGCTTGTGTTCCTAGCTCCAACAGTGCAGTAATATCTAACATAAATGCTTGTGTTTCTAGCTCCAACAGTGCCGTAATATCTAACTAATGCTTGTGTTTTGCTAGCTCCACCAGTGCAGTAATATCTAACTAAATGCCTTTTGTGTTTCTAGCTCAACAGTGGCAGTAATATCTAACTAAATGCTTGTGTTTCTAGCTCCAACAGTGCAGTAGTATCTAACTAAATGCTTGTGTTTTCTAGCTCCAACAGTGCAGTAATATCTAACTAAATGCTTGTGTTCCTAGCTCCAACAGTGCAGTAGTATCTAACTAAATGCTTGTGTTTCTAGCTCCAACAGTGCAGTAATATCTAACTAAATGCTTGTGTTTCTAGCTCCAACAGTGCAGTAATATCTAACTAAATGCTTGTGTTTCTAGCTCCAACAGTGCAGTAGTATCTAACTAAATGCTTGTGTTTCTAGCTCCAACAGTGCAGTAATATCTAACTAAATGCTTGTGTTTCTAGCTCCAACAGTGCAGTAGTATCTAACTAAATGCTTGTGTTTCTAGCTCCAACAGTGCAGTAATATCTAACTAAATGCTTGTGTTTCTAGCTCCAACAGTGCAGTAATATCTAACTAATGCTTGTGTTTCTAGCTCCAACAGTGCAGTAATATCTAACTAAATGCTTGTGTTTCTAGCTCCAACCAGTGCAGTAATATCTAACTAAATGCTTGTGTTTCTAGCTCCAACAGTGCGTAGTATCATAACTAAATGCTTGTGTTTTCTAGCTCCAACAGTGCAGTAATATCTAACTAAATGCTTGTGTTTCTAGCTCCAACAGTGCAGTAGTATCTAACTAAATGCTGTGTTTTCTAGCTCCAACAGTGCAGTAATATCTAACTAAATGCTTGTGTTTCTAGCTCCAACAGTGCAGTAATATCTAACTAAATGCTTGTGTTTCTCAGCTCCAACGTGCAGTAGTTATCTAACTAAATGCTTGATTTCCTAGCTCAAACAGTGCAGTAGTATCCTAACTAAATGCTTGTGTTTCTAGCTCCAACAGTGCAAGTAGTAATCTAACTAAATGCTTGTGTTTCTAGTCCAAACAGTGCAGTATATCTAACTAAATGCTTGTGTTCCTCTAGCTCCAACAGTGCAGTAATATCTAACTAAATGCTTGTGTTCTAGCTCCAACAGTGCAGTATATCTAACTAAATGCTTGTGTTTCTAGCTCCAACAGTGCAGTAATATCTAACTAAATGCTTGTGTTTCTAGCTCCAACAGTGCAGTAGTATCTAACTAAATGCTTGTGTTTCTAGCTCCAACAGTGCAGTAATATCTAACTAAATGCTTGTGTTCTAGCTCAACAGTGCAGTAATATCTAACTAAATGCTTGTGTTTCTAGCTCCAACAGTGCAGTAATATCTAACTAAATGCTTGTGTTTCTAGCTCCAACAGTGCAGTAGTATCTAACTAAATGCTTGTGTTTCTAGCTCCAACAGTGCAGTAATATCTAACTAAATGCTTGTGTTCTAGCTCCAACAGTGCAGTATATCTAACTAAATGCTTGTGTTTCTAGCTCCAACATGCAGTAATATCTAACTAATGCTTGTGTTTCTAGCTCCAACAGTGCAGTAGATATCTAACTAAATGCTTGTGTTTCTAGCTCCAACAGTGCAGTAATATCTAACTAAATGCTTGTGTTTCTAGCTCCAACAGTGCAGTAATATCTAACTAAATGCTGGTGTTTTCTAGCTCCAACAGTGCAGTAATATCTAAACTAAATGCTGTGGTTTCTAGCTCCAACAGTGCAGTAATATCTAACGGAAATGCTGTGTTTCTAGCTCCAACAGTGCAGTAGTATCTAACTAAATGCTTGTGTTTCTAGCTCCAACAGTGCAGTAATATCTAACTAAATGCTTGTGTTTCTTCTAGCTCCAACGTGCAGTAATATCTAACTAAATGCTGTGTTTCTAGCTCCAACAGTGCAGTAGTATCTAACTAAAGCTTGTGTTTCTAGCTCCAACAGTGCAGTAGTATCTAACTAAATGCTTGTGTTCTAGCTCCAACAGTGCAGTAATATCTAACTAAATGCTTGTGTTTCTAGCTCCAACAGTGCAGTAATATCTAACTAAATGCTTGTGTTTCTAGCTCCAACAGTGCAGTAATATCTAACTAAATGCTTGTGTTTCTAGCTCCAACAGTGCAGTAATATCTAACTAAATGCTTGTGTTTCTAGCTCCAACAGTGCAGTAATATCTAACTAAATGCTTGTGTTTCTAGCTCCAACAGTGCAGTAGTATCTAACTAAATGCTTGTGTTTCTAGCTCCAACAGTGCAGTAATATCTAACTAAATGCTTGTGTTTCTAGCTCCAACAGTGCAGTAATATCTAACTAAATGCTTGTGTTTCTAGCTCCAACAGTGCAGTAATATCTAACTAAATGCTTGTGTTTCTAGCTCCAACAGTGCAGTAATATCTAACTAAATGCTTGTGTTTCTAGCTCCAACAGTGCAGTAATATCTAACTAAATGCTTGTGTTTCTAGCTCCAACAGTGCAGTAATATCTAACTAAATGCTTGTGTTTCTAGCTCCAACAGTGCAGTAGTATCTAACTAAATGCTTGTGTTTCTAGCTCCAACAGTGCAGTAGTATCTAACTAAATGCTTGTGTTTCCTAGCTCCAACAGTGCAGTAGTATCTAACTAAATGCTTGTGTTTCTAGCTCCAACAGTGCAGTAATATCTAACTAAATGCTTGTGTTTCTAGCTCCAACAGTTGCAGTAGTATCTAACTAAATGCTTGTGTTTCTAGCTCCAACAGTGCAGTAATATCTAACTAAATGCTTGTGATTTCTAGCTCCAACAGTGCAGTAATATCTAACTAAATGCTTGTGTTTCTAGCTCCCAACAGTGCAGTAGTATCTAAACTAAATGCTTGTGTTTCTAGCTTCCAACAGTGCAGTAATATCTAACTAAATGCTTGTGTTTCTAGCTCCAACAGTGCAGTAATATCTAACTAAATGCTTGGTTTCTAGCTCCAACAGTGCAGTAGTATCTAACTAAATGCTTGTGTTTCTAGCTCCAACAGTGCAGTAATATCTAACTAAATGCTTGTGTTTCTAGCTCCAACAGTGCAGAAGTATCTAACTAAATGCTTGTGTTTTCTAGCTCCAACAGTGCAGTAATATCTAACTAAATGCTTGTGTTTCTAGCTCCAAAGTGCAGTAATATCTAACTAAATGCTTGTGTTTCTTAGCTCCAACAGTGCAGTAATATCTAACTAAATGCTTGTGTTTCTAGCTCCAACAGTGCAGTAGTATCTAACTAAATGCTTGTGTTCTAGCTCCAACAGTGCAGTAGTATCTAACTAAATGCTTGTGTTTTCTAGCTCCAACAGTGCAGTAATATCTAACTAAATGCTTGTGTTTCTTAGCTCCAACAGTGCAGTAATATCTAACTAAATGCTTGTGTTTCTAGCTCCAACAGTTGCAGTAATATCTAACTAAATGCTTGTGTTCTAGCTCCAACGTGCAGTAAATATCTAACTAAATGCTTGTGTTTCTAGCTCCAATCAGTTGCAGAGTAATATCTAACTAAATGCTTGTGTTTCTAGCTCCAACAGTGCAGTAGTATCTAACTAAATGCTTGTGTTTCTAGGCTCCAACAGTGCAGTAATATCTAACTAAATGCTTGTGTTTCCTAGCTCCAACAGTGCAGTAGTATCTAACTAAATGCTGTGTTTCTCAGCTCCAACAGTGCAGTAATATCTAACTAAATGCTTGTGTTCTAGCTCAAACAGTGCATGCAGTAAGTATCTAACCTAAATGCTTGTGTTTCTAGCTCCAACAGTGCAGTAGTATATAACTAAATGCTTGTGTTTCTAGCTCCAACAGTGCAGTATATCTACTAAATGCTTGTGTTTCTAGCTTCCAACAGTGCAGTGTATCTAACTAAATGCTTGTGTTTCTAGCTCCAACAGTGCAGTAATATCTAACTAAATGCTTGTGTTTCTAGCTCCAACAGTGAGTAATATCTAACTAAATGCTTGTGTTCTAGCTCCAACAGTGCAGTAATATCTAACTAAATGCTTGTGTTCTAGCTCCAACAGTGCAGTAATATCTAACTAAATGCTTGTGTTTCTAGCTCCAACAGTGCAGTAATATCTAACTAAATGCTTGTGTTTCTAGCTCCACAGTGCAGTAATATCTAACAAATGCTTGTGGTTCTAGCTCCAACAGTGCAGTAAATATCTAACTAAATGCTGTTTTCTAGCTCAACAGTGCAGTAGTATCTAACTAAATGCTTGTGTTCTAGCTCCAAACAGTGCAGTAATATCTACTAAATGCTTGTGTTCCTAGCTCCAACAGTGCAGTAGTATCTAACTAAATGCTGTGTTTCTAGCTCCAACAGTGCAGTAATATCTAACTAAATGCTTGTGTTTTCTAGCTCCAACAGTGCAGTAATATCTAACTAAATGCTTGTGTTTCTAGCTCCAACAGTGCAGTAGTATCTAACTAAATGCTTGTGTTTCTAGCTCCAACAGTGCAGTAATATCTAACTAAATGCTTGTGTTTCTAGCTCCAACAGTGCAGTAATATCTAACTAAATGCTTGTGTTTCTAGCTCCAACAGTGCAGTAATCTAACTAAATGCTTGTGTTTCTAGCTCCAACAGTGCAGTAGTATCTAACTAAATGCTTGTGTTTCTAGCTCCAACAGTGCAGTAATATCTAACTAAATGCTTGTGTTTCTAGCTCCAACAGTGCAGTAATATCTAACTAAATGCTTGTGTTTCTAGCTCCAACAGTGCAGTATATCTAACTAAATGCTTGTGTTTCTAGCTCCAACAGTGCAGTATATCTAACTAAATGCTTGTGTTTCTAGCTCCAACAGTGCAGTAATATCTAACTAAATGCTTGTGTTTCTAGCTCCAACAGTGCAGTAGTATCTAACTAAATGCTTGTGTTTCTAGCTCCAACAGTGCAGTAATATCTAACTAAATGCTTGTGTTTCTAGCTCCAACAGTGCAGTAATATCTAACTAAATGCTTGTGTTTCTAGCTCCAACAGTGCAGTAGTATCTAACTAAATGCTTGTGTTTCTAGCTCCAACAGTGCAGTAATATCTAACTAAATGCTTGTGTTTCTAGCTCCAACAGTGCAGTAGTATCTAACTAAATGCTTGTGTTTCTAGCTCCAACAGTGCAGTAATATCTAACTAAATGCTTGTGTTTCTAGCTCCAACAGTGCAGTAATATCTAACTAAATGCTTGTGTTTCTAGCTCCAACAGTGCAGTAATATCTAACTAAATGCTTGTGTTTCTAGCTCCAACAGTGCAGTAATATCTAACTAAATGCTTGTGTTTCTAGCTCCAACAGTGCAGTAATATCTAACTAAATGCTTGTGTTTCTAGCTCCAACAGTGCAGTAATATCTAACTAAATGCTTGTGTTTCTAGCTCCAACAGTGCAGTAATATCTAACTAAATGCTTGTGTTTCTAGCTCCAACAGTGCAGTAGTATCTAACTAAATGCTTGTGTTTCTAGCTCCAACAGTGCAGTAGTATCTAACTAAATGCTTGTGTTTCTAGCTCCAACAGTGCAGTAGTATCTAACTAAATGCTTGTGTTTCTAGCTCCAACAGTGCAGTAGTATCTAACTAAATGCTTGTGTTTCTAGCTCCAACAGTGCAGTAATATCTAACTAAATGCTTGTGTTTCTAGCTCCAACAGTGCAGTAATATCTAACTAAATGCTTGTGTTTCTAGCTCCAACAGTGCAGTAATATCTAACTAAATGCTTGTGTTTCTAGCTCCAACAGTGCAGTAATATCTAACTAAATGCTTGTGTTTCTAGCTCCAACAGTGCAGTAATATCTAACTAAATGCTTGTGTTTCTAGCTCCAACAGTGCAGTAATATCTAACTAAATGCTTGTGTTTCTAGCTCCAACAGTGCAGTAATATCTAACTAAATGCTTGTGTTTCTAGCTCCAACAGTGCAGTAATATCTAACTAAATGCTTGTGTTTCTAGCTCCAACAGTGCAGTAATATCTAACTAAATGCTTGTGTTTCTAGCTCCAACAGTGCAGTAATATCTAACTAAATGCTTGTGTTTCTAGCTCCAACAGTGCAGTAATATCTAACTAAATGCTTGTGTTTCTAGCTCCAACAGTGCAGTAATATCTAACTAAATGCTTGTGTTTCTAGCTCCAACAGTGCAGTAGTATCTAACTAAATGCTTGTGTTTCTAGCTCCAACAGTGCAGTAATATCTAACTAAATGCTTGTGTTTCTAGCTCCAACAGTGCAGTAGTATCTAACTAAATGCTTGTGTTTCTAGCTCCAACAGTGCAGTAGTATCTAACTAAATGCTTGTGTTTCTAGCTCCAACAGTGCAGTAGTATCTAACTAAATGCTTGTGTTTCTAGCTCCAACAGTGCAGTAGTATCTAACTAAATGCTTGTGTTTCTAGCTCCAACAGTGCAGTAGTATCTAACTAAATGCTTGTGTTTCTAGCTCCAACAGTGCAGTAGTATCTAACTAAATGCTTGTGTTTCTAGCTCCAACAGTGCAGTAATATCTAACTAAATGCTTGTGTTTCTAGCTCCAACAGTGCAGTAATATCTAACTAAATGCTTGTGTTTCTAGCTCCAACAGTGCAGTAGTATCTAACTAAATGCTTGTGTTTCTAGCTCCAACAGTGCAGTAATATCTAACTAAATGCTTGTGTTTCTAGCTCCAACAGTGCAGTAGTATCTAACTAAATGCTTGTGTTTCTAGCTCCAACAGTGCAGTAGTATCTAACTAAATGCTTGTGTTCTAGCTCCAACAGTGCAGTAGTATCTAACTAAATGCTTGTGTTTTCC